>NC_051183.1:76378557-76420194 GCF_013339695.2 Rhipicephalus sanguineus | reverse complement strand
TTCGTATTCCATTCCTTTTTTTGTGTGCCATTCATCGTCTTACTCGAAGGAGCGGCCGATAAATGAATTTTTCTGATTGGTTGTATGCCTTAACAGTTGACTAGAATTGCATATAATCTAAAAAATCCCTAATAAACAACGGCCTCGGGTGTCTTTCTCGCACTTTGTGCGTTCCAGTGTAGCAAACATAGGTGTGCGCTTTGGGGCGGGGAGGTCAAGTATCACCACTGTGCCCCCCACCCCGCCAATTGACGAGTCCGAAAGAAAACATGAGTCGCAATCGATGCAAAAATAAAAGAGCGAGGACGTGCCTCGCCCAATGGTCTGCCTTTGGTCCCCGGCTTTCCGGAGTACTGGTCGGGAGTAAATAGTTCCTATAATGCAAGAGTAAGGGTCCTCGGTTTCCATTATAATCAAAAATCTGCATGGCCATTGCCCTTACATGATAGGACAGATACGACTGAGTGAAGATATGGGGCTGACTTGGCAGCCCCTTAGATAATTATGGTGCGTCCGCTACCCCTCCCCCCTCTCCCCTAATTGGGCAGAGTAAATATGTTTATTTTGAGAAATAAGCTTCGGGGAGGCGATCTCATTCCGGACGCTTGGTTCTATTGCGCCGGGCCCGTGCTTGAAATTGAAGGTGTCATCGAAAGCAAAGCTTTTTAGATGGACTTTGCTAGCTGTATCGCCCAATATACCGCACGTGGGGCAAATATCATATAACGAATTCTATCCTGTACCTTCTTACGCAGAGTAAAAAAAGAAACAGCGCCCGACTATATTTGTCCTTCAAGGCCGTGCCTTTAAGCAAAGATTTCTATGCGCCTTTACCGATGATTGGCACGCATGCTTAGTGTCCTTCTTGTCGCGTAAGACGTGCAGATCTTAAAGATAACTCACTAGCGAACGGGGCTGTTGCCGGGTGCAGTTTATTTCGCGGCCGCTTCGACCGCATGGGTGGTTAGTGAAGTGCGGCTTCTTGTGTGCAGCTGATATTTCAGGGTAGGTACATTATTGATGCACCTCGAAAACCCGTTGTGTGCATTCCACAATGTGTGTTGGATCTGGTGCACAGGCTTTAATTTAGTTTAACAACACAGCATCTTCCATGATGACCACACAGGTGGTCTTTTTTACCATCTGTTACCAAACGCAATCGACTTTGTACATGCAGAGTCGATGTGGAATGCTCTGCCGTCGAAACTTATTACGCTGATACCTTACTAACAGCGAGGAACTTTGGCGAACGTGTGGATTACTATACACCGGACGATCTGCGTTCGCTGCACCTTGCCAGCTTAATGAGTATCGTTACAAATGCATTATAAAGAATTCAATGAACCCTCACACATCACCGACGATGTAGCTATAGATAAATGTCGAGGATGCGCTGTCGTGAGATGATAAATGAGGATGCTGTGCCGTCTCTTACGGAAATTGCTATAAAGGTCCTGCCTTTCTGCGAAGTTGCAGTATCTTCTACGGGCTTCAGGTTGTGCCAAAGTAAACGTCTTATGTGGCTTTTTTTTTAGGACCACACAATGACTGCGGCTGCTATGTGACATTTTGCAGTGGGTTACGACGAATATGTGGCACAACTGGGTCTAATCGATCGAGGTTTAAAATCCTCTTTGTACCAGAGCTCTTCAGCCACACAAGCTGTGAAACTCCTCATGGGCGCTTCGTAACAGAATTTGGGCAGAGCATCGACCGAAATCGCGGATATCTGCTTTTTTTTTGGCGCCACCTATCTGTGGAAAAGCAAATTAGTAAACGGCATTTTTGTGTTTTTGAGTTGCTGAAGGGCAACTGATGCCATATTGATTAAACGAACAACGTGTTTGCATTTGTGGTTTGTATTTTTGCACACGATATTGCGGCCACGGAAATATTAAACCTTTCTTGGAAGTAGTACATCTCCAGTTCGCCGCGGCAACTCAGGCATCGAAGACTGCAGCGATATGTTGTGTTTTCTGTCGTCGCTCCAAGGTGGCGCATTGGTTCACTAACCTCCGCGAAGATTTGTCCATGGGCATGTCCAGTTATCGAAATGGAGTTCCGCAACCGTTATGGTTGAAGAACTCTGCTTCGTGCTGTGTCTACTCTTTACTGTACCAAATTACTCGTCACAGATGAACAGTGACATTTCATCGGGCACCATCACAGACTGGTATCTGAAGGAGCGAGACGGTTGATGTTCTGGTGGTGCCAGCATAGAACCTTGACTTCACTGATAATACACTAGGTATGCAAATTCGACGACGCTCGACTGCTTATGTGTCACCAGCTGCATCTGTATACAATTGTATTTGTATGCACTTGCGCCTGTATGCACTAGCCTCTATGTACATTTGTGCACTAGCCCTACAATATTCTCTGGTCGTGCTTTTACTTGCCGAAGTTTGTCTCTATTGTTCACAATCACCACCACGGACATGCGTCGGACACTTCACGCCTGGCTTGTGGTCGCTACAGTAAAAAGCTTCGATGATGCCCTGACATTCCGTGGTTGTCGCTGTGCGCGGCCGAGCGGATTCCAGCAGCTGAATCTTTCTCAAACAGCAGTCGACAATTTCTTGTTTAACGCATTAGGCTCGCTAGGTCGTGCTGGCACTTTTCTCAACCACCGAAAGACTGTCGCCTCTTGTGTAGTGCACTGTGCGTGTGATGTGATGTGTCGTGATGTACCATCTTCTCTTTTTTGTTTATTTCCGGATGTCCCGTTCCATCTCTTCTGTTTTTTCCTCCCACCTCTTCAAATCGACGGTCTTGATGTCCCTTTTAGAAGGAAACTGCTTGCGCTCCTTCTCTTGTTGTGATGTATTTTATACAGTTACGTGAATAACAAGTATTGTGACTGTTTCTACTTTGTCGCACGTGGGTGAGCTTAAGGCTGTAGACATCATGACGCGTGCTCGTGAATGTTGTGTACGTCTGTTGTCCTGTGTACGTCTCTTCTGTTGTCCGTGTTTTTAGCGCAGCCATGAATCAAGTTACAAGTTTCGCAATAATCGAAGTTACCATAAAATGTGGCATTAGAATCTTTAAGGAGCAACCACGTGCACTAGTTCGCGAGAGAACGTTTGTGTAAGAGACTACGGCGACAGATGGCTTCTTGTGGTTGAATCTAGCCTTATCTATCCGTACGAAACGAGAATGTACAAGGTCTCACATTGTTAAAAGGATGAGGCGAGTGTGTGTCCTCTGCTCCGCGGGAAGCGCAGACGCGCAGCACCGGCCTCATCGCGGAGCACAGGACGCGCACTCGCGTGTTTCCTTCAGACCATTTTACGGATGGGTTCCGGTGCAGCCATATTGGGCTCTTAACCTTGCCGTTTTATATCTTGAACAGCTAAACCAACAGTGCTACGGTGGACTTATACACACGAAAACAGTTGGGCTGGCGCACTGGACGTCTCCTGACCTTATCAATTGTCGTCACGAGATAGAAAATTAAGAAAACATTCGTTTAACAGCCCAAGATGGCGCCGCCCATATGTCTTACGTAAAATCTTCTGTATAAGTGGTCGACCCTGCGTGTGGTCACGTTATCTTAGTGTATTTATTTTTACACTTTGTATGCATAAAGAAAATAAATTGTGATGAAAGATATTACCTCTCCTGGAGTACACCTATGTACCGGCAACCTGGAGGCACCTCTGCACCGGTCTCTTATTGTGTGTTCTTTCGTCATTAAACGAAAATTCCTCGGAATTTCCCTGCACACAATAAGCACGCACAAACTTCCGAAACTCGTGAGGATGCGGCCCTTTCACGTTAAAGCTCAATTCAAGTTAAGGTGTTTGCTGGCCTGTAAATAAGTGCTATACTTTGTCCTTTGTAGAAGAAATGTAACGCACAAGGGTTCTGACTCCTGAGGTAGGCTAGTTGGTTCATGAATATTGTGGCAAAACAGCGCAGACATCTCGAGGGCTTTCCAGGCACGTTATGGTCATTGGCACCTAAAGGGTAACTCATGATACGATGCAAGATCGCTAGACACGTAAAGACCGTGCGTGACACTTTTATCGAAACTAAGTGCACCCTACGGTGCGATGAGGTGCGTATAGCTCTGGGGTCGAGCAACGCTTGACTATTGCTTGCTGAGTCATAGAAGTACATATTTAATGATTATTACGTTGCTATCAAAGCGATTAGCCAACACTGCAACCACAATTGACGTTGCCCCGATATGACTTTTACGTGCAAAACTTCCTGCGATTGTCTTGTAGATGAATACTGTGATTCAGAAATGCATGATGGTAACGTCAAATCAACACAGGGAAGCTGCGAAACGAAACTGATGGCATTTCCCCACTGTAGTTGCAAGCGCTGGTGTGGCTTCGTGGTAGGATAGCTGACTGCCGCGCACAAGGCCTGTGTTCCATTCCAGCTCCAACAGAGAGTATTATTTTCCTTCCATAGGCATATTTCACCCACCGACAACGCCGCCTACGCCGGCACCACATTTTCTGCCACACGACTATGAGACTGTCCATCACCTGTGGGACGTAACCACGTACCACGAGTTGCGGTATGCGGGTATGTGCTACGCGTGACTGGTGGAAAGGATTTCATGACGTACGCAAGAGTTAGGTCGCATTGTACGTGTCATAGCCTGTTAATCATGTTCGTTATGCACTCATGTCCGCTTATGCTAATTTCGGTTTATACTAAGTGAAGGGAACGACCAAAAGAGAGCCCCGACGTAAGCGGTAGATAGATAGATAGATAGATAGATAGATAGATAGATAGATAGATAGATAGATAGATAGATAGATAGATAGATAGATAGATAGATAGATAGATAGATAGATAGATAGATAGATAGATAGATAGATAGATAGATAGATAGATAGATAGATAGATAGATAGATAGATAGATAGATAGATAGATAGATAGATAGATAGATAGATAGATAGATAGATAGATAGATAGATAGATAGATAGATACGGTAAAAGTGCTTTTGGTCATCAAAGAAATGCTTCGACTTTAAAAAGTTTGAAAAGAAGAATGACAGAGCAATAGATGGTACAGAATATGCGTGACCCCGCTTTTGTTTTTCAAACTACTTAATGTTAGTAATTTAATAGGCCGAGATCTGCTTCTGTTACCCAGAATGAGAGCCGGCGCTGGGGTGGCGACTACGCACATTATTGCCAAGGGAGTCTATCCCGGAAGTGACATCAAAAGTTGGCATATCCCGCTGTGGGATTGTAGGCTCTTTCAAATCCTTGAGACCGCGTATAGGGGTAAACTGAGCCGATTGCTGAAACAGTGTAATCGAAAGCAGGCCAATCCTGGCTGTCTGCTGAGCTGATTCCGGTGATGACGCAATGAAAACTGGGCCAATTCGTCAGTCTAATAGTAAGTTGGGCCGATTATGGACCACACGTTCAGAAGTTGGATAGGTTGCGTCAGTGCAAAAGTTAATTAGCTGATAACGGAGACGCAAGAATAGTAAACCAGGCCCATTTTGGAAATGACGTAACAAGAACCGGGCAAATCCAAGAAACTACATGTCCATGGAAGTAAGCAGCGCGAAAAGCAATACGACGCACAGCTTGCATGGATCCATACAAACTGGCCCAGCTATCTACACTTCTGAAACTACATGTAATCAATGATGACGATAACGTTCAGCAGCCTGGCGAGAGGAACAAGAATTCACGATTGACAAGCTGATTCTAGAATCCGCAACAGCGTGTACACCTTGTTCAGTTGCGGTCATGGAGCAGTATAAGAATAATTGTCGGGGTTTTACGCCCCAACACCACGATATGATTATGAGGGACGCCGCGGTGGAGGGCTCCGGAAATTGCAACCATCTGGTGTTCTTTAAGGCACTCCTAAATCTAAGTGCAATGGCTTCTAGAATTTAGCCTCCATCGAAATGCCGCCGCCGCTGGTGGGATTCGATCCCGCGACCTTCGGGTCAGCATTCGAGCGCCATGACTACTAGACCACCGTGGCGGGTGTGACAAGCGAATGAGAAGGGGATGTGAACAGGGAATAATTACGCTATCGCGTTCCCACCCTTGAAGGTGAAGCTTAAGCGTCCTCCAAGTATTTTTACCTCAATACAGTGAACAATTAATCCGCATTACATTACAATGTATTGTGCGTAACCCTAGCTTCAAGGTTGAGAATTCGATCCTGGTCGTTTTGATGCGAGCGACATGCAGAAACAATGGTGCACTTAGATTTAGGTAAACGTTATTAAAACCCCGGTAGTCAAAATTGACATTGAGTCCCTAGCTGGACGTGTGAAACGTCCATCGTAATCAGATCTTGGTTTTGGCGCGTGAAACTCCAGAGTTTATTTCCTGCAGAACATAACATTGAGTCAGCTGTTACGTAACTGCGCTTTGCATTACACTCAATTGTCAACTGGAGCTGAAACCGCAGCGGACGAGTTGGACTTTCAGACCTGTTCTTTGACAGTGCATTTTTGCGACACATTTCTACAACATGCATGCCATTCAAGTGCTTCCCCTGCTGCGCTTTAAATGCACACTAAGGAGAAAAACCAAATTTATAGTATTAGCAGATTTCCCACGCGCAGTACTAAAAGCACAGCTATTGCCGCGAGAAGACGCCTAGTAAGCAAGAAAACGTGTAAAAAATGGAAATGCAGGGGGCTACGCCACTTCGAAGAGTCCGCTCAAACCGTCCGTGACGTCATAGACCTTGAAGACGCCTGCTGCGGCCTACATGGTGCTTAATTGGTAAAAAATGAAGTGGACTGTCCTCTAATGGGGCCAGAGACTTAATGGATAACGATACGAGAAACAGCGCGAAACACGGGACAGTGAAATAGACGGACCAAGCGCTGTCCCTTTGGTCCCCTGCATATAATCCCTTGCAAATACGCACCTTAGTGCACTTAATGGATGCCAAGTTAAAAAAAAAATTCCTGAGTCAATGAGACCAAAGTACGAAAAACACTTCAAAATCCGTGACGTCACGCTGACGTTCAAGCGCAGAGATATCGGGGCAGATTTAAGAATGACACCTTGACCTTCCTCTTCATTTGTATTACTAAAGCTATAATAGTGAAATTAACGAAAGTAGAGTTTTCACAGAATAATATATCAGTCTAAGATGATTCATTGTTGCTCTTCAGTGTCTCTTTAACGTCACCCAGACGTTTGGGACAATGTTCCAGACAATGGAGTATAAATCTGCACACTACAAACGAAGTTTGTGTGAACGAGCGCCCCCACGCGGTCTAGAACTGCGTCTAATTAGCATCCGTAGGACGGGCCAGCTCAGCGTGGGACCACCAGAGGACCTAACAGGGACGCTCCTTCACGAAAGAAGACCTCGTAAAGCCAATTACGAGCGGCCACCCGTGAAACGGAGTCCTCACAACGGAATGACCTCCTCGGGACCAGAACTCGTCGTCGCTCATTATTGTGCGGCGCATGGGAAGCCGCGAGCGCGTAGAGGAAGTGGAAATGACTGAAGGCCGTCTCTGGAGTTGAAAAATAAAAGAAATACAGGACCGGGTCGCTGACGGGAGCGTAGAGACTTGTATGCACGTCGTGAGGCGAGCGTGTCTAGCTGTCATTGCTTTTGGGAGCGGTTGCCGCGTGCTTTTCGTGTTTGCACGGGGACGCCTTTGTCAAAGAGCAGGAACACGGACACTTCCTTGACACATGTTGACAAAAGTCACTCCCCTCTTGCGGGTCCTCGCCTTGAGCCCATTTCCCGAACTTACGGATGCACTCTGTCGAGTCGCGAGGGAGTTCGTTAAGACCTTGCGTAACGTACGTGCTGGTGATTAACGAGACTAAGGACAGCGATCAGTCAAGGGGGTGTAGATTATACTGTTCGACGCCGTTTGTCGCGGCAGTTGCGTTGTTCTTTTGTTTCCTTCTAGAGGCGTCAGCCTACGGAATGGAAGAGCAGTAGTCGGGTAGCACCTTGTGATTTTCGGCTAGCTCGTAATCACAGAGACAAAATGCTTCATAGTGATGCTTTAAAACAGTCTGATCGTAAAACACCCGACGAAATCATTCTGACGTGAGGCATTCTAGAGGTATATTCCGTGTATCTACTACAACTGTACCTACCATCGTGTATCTACCATCGCTTCCAGTTTTGCAACGCTTTACCAGGTGGAGCAACATGTCGGTGTGTAGGACGAGCGTATGACGTAAGTTTGTGCTCCTTAATGAACTGGTATACACAAACCAGGCTGGTGGACTGGTCTGCTGTAGGGTTGCGGCCCCCTGGGTCCCAATCTATCCCCCCCATCCAGCCTGCCCCCCCCCCCATTCGCACTCCCATTTGGCATCAATAAAATTTATTGCTCCTCCTCCTTCTGTGACGGAAGCGTTCTATGTGTGACGACATTGGCAATGTGGCAATGTCGAGGCGACGGCATGACTGAGTCATAACGTCCACCGGTGAAGTAATTATCTTCAAAGGGACGCTTTCTCTGCCTTTTCCTTCGCGAACGGCTTGTCTGCGATCATAATGCATATGCCAGCGCACAGAAAAAAAAAGAAAAAAAAAGCACAGAAGCATAAACACAGTAGAAATGGATACCACGAACGCGGTGACTTCCATTTCTGCACTGTCCATGTGTGTTTTTGTGCGCTGCACGACGTATCAGAATGCAGTTCAAAACAAACTGGCCCAGTTGTCCACGCTTAGCTATGATCTGCAATCAAACGACAAGTACGTCACTATCCCACTCGTTGCCGCGAACGAGTCTTCAGAAAACCGCTGTGATAACACCCGAACTTCGCGACCGAATAGCAGTAGAGATAAATCGCACCTAAATTCTAAAGCATCCTCCTCCCGACCTCCTCGTCAAGGGGGCAAACGAGCTACTGTCTCGTCCCGCAGCGGGCTGGTTTTGAACGAGCCAGTTGCTGCCATGCCGGGTAATGGTGGAATTCCGGGCGATGATGGAAGTCCTGTGGAAGACTACTGCTGCAACAGCAGTCCTGGGGAGACCTCGACAAAATGCTGCAGGGCAGCCTACAGGTCTCAGCCCTGGTTAACCTCCCTGCCTTTCTTTTATACTCCTCCCCCTAATCGACAGGATCCCCTTCTTCCTCAATCTTGCGCATAAATCGCTTACGATCGTCACCTTCTGTGGCAAGACAGCAGCTATGTGACCTTGTGCTGCTCAGCATGAGGGCGCGGATTCGATTCCCGACGAGAGCAGTCACATTTAATCGCCATCGTCATCATCACGTTGACTATGCCCCCTGCAGGGCAAGGGCATCTCCCATATTTCTCCAAGTTAACCCAGTCCTGTGCCAGCTGTGGCCATGTTACCACCTAAAACTTTTTAAATCTGACCACATAGGTTTCTGACGCCCCCGCCATGCCTGCCTTCTCTTGGAATCTAGTCTGTTACCCTAAAGACCATCGTCTGTCTTGCCTTCCAACTACATGCCCATTTTTCTTCTCTACTTCGAGTAAGGACAAGGAGATGAAGTGGGCATGGCGCGCAAAGCACGTGTTGGGAGGACTGCATTTCATTAAGGTCAAAATGCAGAAACCGCAGGTGGCCAAATTAATCCGGAGCCCCCTATTACACGGCGTGCCTCGTAATCACATTGTTGGGGCGGGCCCAACCCAAGGATTTAATTAATACGATTGTCACTGTAACCAGAATGGACGAAGGCCATGAAGGGGTGTAGCTTAAACTCGCGGCGCGATTCGGTGTCACGTGCATAGCAGTCGACCGAGCCAGCTGGGGTGGGTGTCGAACTGTTAAGATGTTCTGCCCCGACGTGACCACCTTGATATGAGGAAAAGCGATGAGTTTTTCCTTTCCTCCTCCTCCTACAAAATCTTTCAACGCTTCTTTGAAGATACTGTTAGCTGTGACGACTACTGACTTAACTACATGGCGTGTATGCATTGTGCTCGTGTGTACTAAAGATTAGCAGGCTGTGTTAAAACGAGAACTGTCCATGTACTACCCACAATGCATGGTCGCTGAACGATTGCAGCTCCATAGTTCCATCTAGTAAATATTTGCAGGAAATTCTATGCTTTGCTGAGCGCAAAAGAAGAAAGCAAGCGAGAGGGAGAAAATGAAAAGTCCGAAGCGTCACGCCAGTACTCACTTAAAGTGTCCGGATGGAACACCTGCATTCTGCGGCCTTGGCACGCTTTGCCATTCCGCTCGCACCACGCTGGAAAGAAAACGGGCGAACGAGTCCTGCATGGTGCACATCGCGTGCAGTCAAACAAGCACGCGATGTGGCGCGTTCGTAAACGAAGGTGCACACACCACTCTCACGCGGCCCGTCTCGTTGCATCTCGTGCCGCAATGCAAAATCGCCAGATTAAACCAGCATGCACAAGTGGAACACCACGGCGCCTATGAAAGAGAGAGAGATAGAGTGTCTGTTTAGTGGTAGAAGTGAGAGAAATGTGGTAGCATTGCGTCCGGGGCTTAAGGCTCATTCCCACTTGCGACTTGCGCCGGTCGCGCCACTATTTGCGACTGGCAATCGAAAAAGCGACCCTACGTGACCGATGTCTACACCTGCGTGCGCGACACATAATTCACGCCTGCTTGCCTTGAATTTAGCCTGTAAAATAAGCTGACGTCCTGTTCCTGCGCATCTGATTAGTTCAGAGGTTTGCGACTGCAGTCGCGCGACTGAAAAAATCGAGCAGCGAGCGACTGAGCAAAGCAGCCACTTTGCGACCAAAGCGGCCATTTGCGACCGTTAATTAATTTTCAAAGTCAGCTAGAAATCGTTCCCTCTTCTTTCTAGAAATGATGCCATATACCCAAGTGACCGCGTCATATACCCAAAGTCACGGCCATTGGCTGATTTGAGCATTGTGAGCTGCATAGTTACCGAGACCGCCGCGGGAGGCCGCCACGCGCTCGTTCGCTCGCTCGCTCGCTCGCGATCACACTTATAGTAAAGCGCGCATTCCAGGAAAAAAAAAAAAGAAAAAGTGCTCAAGGTCATGACGCATGCGTGACATAACTTCTTTCCCACGTGCCACCCATCCCTGCTTAGCTTCCAGCGCACTTGTCGGGACGAGAGAAGAGAGAAAGCAAATGCAGCGTTGGCGTACGAAAAATCTAACTCCGCTCGTACTTGACGGATTCCAAAAATTTTTGCGGCAGTCGATTCGTGAGGCACTAAACTCCTTTAATGAAGCCATTCTGCGGTTACTTGGAAAAGTGTTGCCGGGCCCCTTTAAACAGCTCCACCTTTATAACGCCGCCAGTGGCCGTGCACATCGTGGAAGAAAAATTCAGAGTCCTTGCACTACTGTAAAGATGGAAGCCAGTGGCTGCGGCTGCACGTTCTGCGGCAGCGACTTCTCGTCGTTTTCGCGCCCATTCGCGCTTCCGTACGCGTTGGCGCTCCTTCACTTCCCGCTGTTCTTTCTCCGTGCTAACGACAGGCGTCCGTCTCATAGCGAGTTCAAAGGGCAGCTGCTGATAACACCGCTAGCGCGATCTCTACGCCACGAGACAAAGGAGCACAACGATTGGTCGGAAATGCCGCCGGCGAGTATCGCGATACTCGTGAAAGAGGCATCAGTGGTGTCGAGGGGAGGGAGGAACCTGTGGCGAGGGCCGCAGAAAATTGTTGTTCTACGTGTCTTTTGTATATAGACGCGATCCGCCAGAACCTAGACGTATACAGCTTTGCTGTAAAATAATGGGTGCATTACGTCGCGCAGGCGGCCTCGGAAAGCGAACGATTCGTGAAGCCAGCAGTATTTTGGCCCGCACGTTACTTTTCGCGTTAAAAGATTGGGCGTGCCAACACGGACACAAGACAGAAGTAAAGACACCACAAGTGCCGACTAACAAATGAAAAGGCGCACAGCGACGGAAAAAAAGTAGGAACGAAAACTTATTTGGGCTATGCCCAGGCAAGCGGCGATATACCTATCAAACTGGCACGCGCGGGGGTCTACGTGAGAGATAATTGTTTAAGCATTTGATTTCTTCTTTATGCAAGTTAATCGACGGTCGGCTCACGCGTGCGCTACCGCTATTATTTATATGCCATGCCCCAACCATTAGACGCGTTTCTGCATTCGTGTGTTTGTACAAAACTGCGCATTCATCGAATTTTGGAGTGCATATACACTCTCGCAAATTGACTTTTCGCGTCAAGATCACGAAGTAAATGATATTGGGAATTTGAAACCTGCTGCCCGGTAGTTCTTAACCGAAGCGCGCTTGTTCTTTGCTTGTTCGGTCAGCTATCGGAGGAGGTTCGGAAACTAAACGAAATCGGGATAACTAAAACCTACCGCGCGCATTGACGTTTCGATCTCCTGTTGGGTCGACGCGGGGCCTAGTTTCCTGCCCGCAGTTTCTAGAGGAAAACGATCGCTAAATCGGGTGAAACGCAGAGTTGTGATTACGTGACCGGACTTGTTGTTTCTGCTAGCGGACAGCTTATAAGGGCCCCTAAGCCACTCCGAGTTCAAACACGAGAAAGTGATTTCTTTTCCGCTTCCGCTACCGTTCCTACTGGCACTATCTCTTCGTCGCCACTTATTTTTCAAATAATGGGCGGATCGCGGAGGGCACGTAGCAAGCAGCGCGTGGTTGAGATCTGCTCCACCAGGTGGCGCAACCGTCCCGGCTGCTGAAATATTTTGAATTTAATCAATAACTTTCATTAATTATCCTGACTGTTAACTGACCCTTATCTTAAGCAAAGTTATGCTCGGATTTCATATGTATGCCGTATAACTCTTAACTTGAACGAGAACTATCGACTTCTATATTTTAGAAGACCCTATATGAATATTCTTAAAACCGGAAGTAAGTGCTCATTCAGAAGAGTTTGGAAGAGATACAAGAGTGTCACCTCGGTGCTCGTGCAACTAAAAAAAGAACTCTAGAAGCTGTCGTGGCACTTGCCACCGAGCACAGTGATATCTGTGGGGAAATGTGGGATACGGTCCACGCTTCTCTGTTGCAAAAGGCTTGGAGGGCTTCCAGAGACTGGTGTCACCGAAGCGAAGACGGCGCCGACCCGTAGCGGGACGCATGCCTCTTTGGAATAGACAGTAGTGGCTTGAAGGCACAAAGTACCTTCCGGTAGGGTGCATGTCACATATCCTGATATAGCTACTTCAACAATATCACGTGAGTTTCCCGGAGTATATCACATGTGTTTCACTGTTTGACGTTCGAAAGCCAGCTAAACCGTGAGAGAGCTTGCGAAAACATACATCAGAATTAGAAGCCACAAATGAATGAGTGAAACGCCGGTGGTTTTTCCCGATAAAGAATTTCGCTCCCTACTTCCGACTTAAATGAATTCATTAATATCACTGCATGATTGGGGCTTTCAGATGTTCAGATTCTACGGAGAGAGCCGTGGTAACTGCTAAACGCATGTAAGGCATTATGCGCACTTTGTTGATGCTGTGCCTGATGACGATGAAGAATTATGGCAGAGCCCATTGTAATGGGTTGGAAGCATTCAACAACGTACTCGTTGCGCAGTTCGCATTGTGTGACGCCTGGTTACAGAATTCGTGTTGTGCGATGCTTGGTGCTTATTTTATTCTTCTACCACGCTACATTGAATATCTTAATGTGCTTCCTTCCCGACACGAAGCCTGTATAGGACCTTTTTGCGAAGCAGTTTCAAGCACCGGCATTGCTCAGAGATTGAATACTGGGCTCCCACGCAGAGGGCTTAGGTTCGAACCTCCTTCCATCCTGGAATTTTTTTTCGTATTTCGGTTTTTTTCTTATTTCGAGCGATAGTGGTTACGGACACCGGCGGCGGACAACTACGGCGCCAGAAACGACCGCTGAAATGATCTCATAACAGCTTTCGCTTTAAAATTATGATTTATGGCGTAGTGGATACCTTGCATGTGTGCTTGTATTATTTTCCCCAAGATAGATGAGAACGGGCTATAGAAAGGCCGCTCTTGCACTTTTCGCTGTGACTGAGTTGCACGTCCTGCGCAGGCCTGGTGTTTTACAGCGAAAGCTGTTATGAGATCATTTCACCGGCCTTTTTTGGCGCCGTAGTTGTCCGCCGCCGCCGCCGCCGCTGCCGCCGCCGCCGCCGGTGTCCGTAACCAGTATCGCTCGAAATAAGAAAAAAGAACTAAATAAGAAAAAAATTCCAGGATGGAACGAGGTTCGAACCGGGGCCCTCTGCGTGGGAGCCCAGCATTCAACCTCTAAGCCATGCCGGTGCTTGAAACTGCTCAGCAAAAAGGTCCTATACAGGCTTCATGTCGGGAAGGAACCATATTAGCAAATGCAATATAGCGTGGTAGAAGAGTAAAATAAGCACCAAGCGTCGCACAACGCGAATTCTGTAACCAGGCGTCACACAATGCGAATTGCGCAACGAGTAGGTTGCTGAATGCTTCCAACCCATTACAAAGGGCTCTGCCATAATTCTTCATCGTCATCAGGCACAGCATCAATAAAGTGCGCATAATGCCTTACATGCGTTTAGCAGGTACCAACGCTCTCCGTAGAATGACGAAAAATGGCACAGTGCCTGCTGCCCTACTTAAAAATTACAATGATTTATAGCGTAGTGGGTTCCTCGCAAGTGCACTTGTATTGGTTGCCAAGGAAGCCCATAGGCGCATGATCCATTTCCTCGGGGTCTCAGTAAAGTTCTTCACCCCCCCCCCCCCCCCGTCTCTCTCCCACGTTAACGTATGTTATACAGCATGACGGGAGAGGCAAATAGCGCCTGGGCGTCACCCAATGCAAATTACATAAGTGGTGGGCCGTTTAAAGCTTCCAACCCATTACAAAGAGCTGAGCCATAATTCTTCATCGTCATTAGTCGTCGCGTCAACAAAGTTCACATAATGCCTTACATACGTGTAGCTGGTGCCTCGCGTCTCCGCAGCATGACAAATAATGGCTTAGAAGGTGCTTCCCAACTTCACAAAAATTGTGATTTATGGCGTAGTGGGTACCTTTCTAGTGTACTTGTATTGTAGCCCCAAGAGAGCTTACAACGGGCTTTAGAAACGCCGCTCTTCCAGCTTTCGCTGCGACTGTGCTGCGGTTTCAGCACAGGCTTGGCGTGACGCCTGGTTACAGAATTCGAGTTGTGCGATGCTTGGTGCTTATTTTACTCTTTTAGCACGCTACATTGCATATGTTAATGTGGTTCCTTCCCGACACGAAGCCTGTATAGGAACCTTTTTGCGAAGCAGTTTCAAGCACCGGCATTGCTCAGAGGTTGAATACTGTGCTCCCACGGTGAGGGCCCAGGTTCGAACCTCGTTCCATCCTGGAATTTTTTTCTTATTTAGTTTTTTTTTTCTTATTTCGAGCGATAGTGGTTACGGACACCGGCGGCGGCGGCGGCGGCGGCGGACAACTACGGCGCAGAAACGGCCGCTGAAATGATCTCATAACAGCCTTCGCTGTAAAAGCAGTGGCGACAACGGACAGCCTTGCTTCACAGAAGAGTGAATAGACACAGGCCTTGACAGGTGACCATTAACAATCAAACGAGTATAACAATCATTGTAGCATAGTTTTACACCTTTGAATATAGTGAAGCCAACGTTAGCATGGTCTAGAAGAGAAAATAGAAAGTAATGACGAAGCCGGTCAAACGCCTTCGCTAAATCTACTTGTATCTTTGCCAGTTCTTCATGCGAGTAGGAACAATGTTCCAATACTGTGCGGGCGATGTGTATGTTTGTTTGTATTGAACGACCTTTCAGACCAGTGGTGTCTGCTTATTGTGTCTCGCCCCCCTATTTGCAAGGATTCATGCGTGAAGTGCGTAAATCAGTGCGTTTTCTGACAGTCAGATTCTCTAATGACTATTCATTTTCTAGCTCAAGGAAAGATCTATATAATGATATATTAGATATGTTATTTCCTGCACCATTGTACCACTCTCTCTATAATGGATTGCCTCGACATGACGTGCTTGTTAGTGTGAAGAAAATGCCTATTCCGCTGATATCAAATACATTTTTCTACAAAGTGCATACAGAAACGCTACCTGTAAATGCCTGGTTAAGCAGCAAAGACATCTTTTTATCTTCAATTAATTGTCGCCTCTGTGAAGTTCCAGAAACTACGGAACATTGTTTCATCAGCTGTAAGGATGCCATCCTCTTTTGGGACGTCCTACAAAGGGCTTAAAAAACAAATATATTTAAATTCTTATAGCATACGTTATCTCGTGCCATCCAAAAGCAATTCTATGCCTGTCGACATGCTCTTGCTATGGGTATGCACAGTTTATGGAAAACTCGTATGTTAGACAGGCATGCGGAACCAATTGTATTATCACGGATGCATTTCATACAAATGGCTCTACAGCTAGAATACTTTTACCAACAGCTACAGTTCCAGCCGGACTGGCATCCACTGTTCGTGAAATGCAGTGCTCTGATCCCCTTTTAGAACACATTGTTATTTAAACTTGTTTTCTGTTGTGTACATTACGAACATTTGTAATAAATACAATCAAAGCCAAAAAAAAAAAAACAAACGCCAGCGTGGCTCTGTGATAGAATATACTCGACTACCACGCAGAGGGCCCGGGTTTAAATCCCAACCGCTGGCCGTAACCGCGTCCGCCGCCGCTGCCGGGCCAGCAGCGGCGGCGGCGGCGAACTACGGCACTGTTGTGATCTCATAACAGCTTTCGCTGTAAAATCTGAGTGGCACTGCTTTTGAAGCAATGAATGGGACAAGTCTGACTGAATAAAAGTAAGGGGCAAACTCTGCCCCCCCCCCCCCCCGCCTCTCATGAAGTGATATGGGGAGCTGCTGGCCCCCCTGCCCCCCTCGTGCGTACGCTTACGGTTTGCCTGACTGTATCCGCAACTAACCTTTGGCTACGGGTCTAAACAGTTATGGACGCTACGCGTTTTACAGCGAAAGCTGTTGTCAGATCACAACGGCAGTGCGGTAGTTGTCCGCCGCCGCCGCCGGTGTCCATAACCACTATTGCGCGAAATAAGAAAAAAAATGGAATGGATGGGATTTGAACGCGAGCCCTCTGCGGGGCAGTAGAGTATTCTACCACAGAGCAACACTGATGCTTGAAACTCATTCGCAAAAAGACGCTATACAGGCGTCATATCGGGCAAAATATCGCGTTACCATGTGTAATATAGCAGGGCAGATGAGTAAAATAACAACCACGCGTCACATAATGCCATTTGCGCAACGAGTGTGTGGTTTAGAGCTTCCCACCCACTTCAAAGTTAATAATAATATCTGGGGTTTAACGCCCCAAAACCACGATATGATTATTAGAGACGCCGTAGTGGAGGGCTCCGGAAATTTCGACCACCTGGGGTTCTTTAACGTGCGCCTAAATCTAAGTACACGGGCCTCAGACATTTCCGCCTCCATCGAAAATGCAGCCGCCGCGGCCGGGATTCGATCCCGCGACCTTCGGGTCAGCAGTCGAGCGCCATAACCACTAGACCACCGTTGCGGGGCCCCACTACAAAGTTGTCAGCCATAATACTTCATCGGCATCAGCCACACGCAGCATCAACGCAGTGCACATAATGCCTTACACTTGTGTAGCGGGTATCTCGCTTATCCGCAGAAAGACGAATAATGGCATTGTGGGTGCCACCCTATTTCACGAAAATTGTGATTTCTGGCGTAGTAGATACCTCGCATGTGTACTCAGAACAGGCTCTAGAAAGGCCGCTCTTCCAGCTTTCGCTGTGACTGTGCTCAGCGCAGGCCTGGCGTTGTTTTTTTTTTCTTGACGTCTGCGAAATAAACTTGAATTGGATAGAGTCGAGCTATTGTAAACCGACGTACCGTACTGAGAAAACTGCTTTGACTGCTCGCGCACCTCTTCACGGCGTTTCTGTCAGCGGGTGTTCGTCGTTGCTCGCGAAAAGGCGCGTCGCGGCCGTGTTATGAAAACACAATACGGCGAGGGGGAGCCAGAACAAACAATGCGAGAGGCAGGCTGCAGTGTTTAGCCAACCGTAACAAAGTGCCGCTCTCAGACGCTTGTCGACTCCGCCAAACCAGGAAGCAGCTTCGCCGCTATTGCTGCCAGTCGACTGTCCGAAGACGCCCCTGCAGCAACAGGCGTTTGTACACAGTCCATAGAACAAGATGAAATGTCAAATAGGTAAGAAAAAGAAGGTGACAAAAAAAAAACGATATTTGAGTGAAAAAGGAGAATTTCGAGATTCTGCGGGTCATAATCCACGGTATGATTTGTCCGAGATACGCCTTAATGAGAGTTTTGCAATTAGCTGCGACCACCTGGAGTTAATGTGCCCTAAATAAAGGCAGTCAAGTGTTCTTGCGTCAAGCCCCATCTTAATGTGGCACCGCTGCCGCGACCGAACCCGTGCATACGAATTAAATTACATTTTATAACACACCATGCCTCCGTACCGTATTATTATTGTTCATTGGACATTGCGCTAAACGTGACCTAATTTTGACAGTTATACATTGTACGCCCTTCACACGATTGTATTTTAAGACCTCTATACAGCCACGTACACCAATTCATTGCCAATGACTTCATCATTTGCATCTTAGAATTTCTTCGCGCCATTCCGAGATTGACTGTAACTGCATAAAACAATACCTGTAGGAGGCGTTGATAAAACACTATAAATCAATGTCATCATCATCATCATCATCATCATCATCATCATCATCCTGAGCTGAGTAGCGCAGCGCTACTGAAACATCGCGGCGTGTTTTCACAGCGAAGCTGTTTCCGTCCAGCCGTGGCCTCCGTGATTAGCTTGGCCAAAGCAACGGCGCGTTGTCGGAGCGAATCACGGATGCCACGGTCTAGTTCATGCAATACCAGGAGGAGGAGCGGGGGGGGGGATTTTGGCCAGCTTGCGTCCGATGTAGACAAAACGGACAAAACAAATATAGACAAAAAAGAATGAAGACAGCGCAGCTGGCGCAACGCGCTTACGCGGCGACGTTCGCCTCGTGGCAGTGTCGTGGTGGCGCTGATGCGCTGCGAGAAACCGAAGAAGGCGAGATGCAGAGACGGCGCAGCGGGTTCACGCTGATGAAACAAGGCTAATTCAGTGGAGAGGCGTAGACCGCAGCAACGCGGATACAGCCAGCGAAATCGGGACCGTGCAAAAGCGGAGAATGCGTCGGAATACCATGAGTAAAAAGAAGGACGTCATCGTCTGCAGTCGCTCACGCCAGAGAAACAAAAAGATAAGCGTATGTAGCAGAATCGCGAATACAGCTTCGCTGGCAATCCGTCTCCATATGAATGTTGCGGCTCCACGAATTGTTTTCATTACGTCAGTGAAAAGGAATGTAAAAAAATTACACATAGCCCTCGTCACGACACATTCCGTTCATCACACATTTTTTTGGTTCGCATCGAATTGACCATTTAATATTTCGGACGACAGCAAACAGCACGCAACATTTACGCGCTGTGGCACGGGAATCACAGTAGACACTTTTAGTTGGGCGTACGTATCGAGCCCACGTACGCAGCACTGCCATGGGAGGGAACTGCGCATGTGCAGTACGTAACGCATCGATTCCAGAGATGCGCGCGTACGCCCGATAAAAAACGCGGCGTGCGTAAACGTGACCAGGCGAAGCGTACGCGGCGTGACGCTCTCGCGATATCTCGATTGATTAGGAACCAGATAGCAAAACGGCAGCGATGGCGTCGAACGCAGAGAGGAATAAAGCCGGCCCAAATCGAGTTTATTTTACTTTGAGCGACGATATTGCGCTGCTAGCGGAAATACAAACTAGCGATCCGTTTAGGCACCCGGAGCAGTGGGAAGAGATAGCTTGGCGCCTCAGGGAAGCCCTGAAAAAACCTTTTACAGCGCGCTGTGTGCGCGAGCGCCTGAACCTGTTGCTGGCACGGTACTCGGAGAATGATCAGCGAAACCAAAAAAAGTAAGTCTGGATGGTTGTTTCCGAGAACTGTACAAAATAGGGTGCGTTAGTCGTTGTGCGACCTTGCTATTCGCCTTGGCTTGGATGCTAGTGGCCATTATGACGGCCGCTACTACGCGAGGGCGCTAAAAAGCACCCAAAAGCTGTTTCATTTCTAATAACATACGTCCAGTTGAACCAAACGTATCTCGGTACGGCAATACGGGGAACTAAAAGTGTCGTTGAGCGCTTCGCATGCAGCGTACGCAACGTATCGTGCCGCGTACGTGGGCTCGTTACGTACGCCCAACTAAAAGTGTCTAGTATCGTCGTCAAGAGGTTCTGCGTTGTGTCTGAAAGATGCGAGCATTGCGAAGCAAGGTCTTATCTTGCAGAGACGTTTATTTTTTTCACCTGTCTCGCTAAACGATACTCGAGGTCAGTGTGAATAAAGGATAAGAAAAAAAAAAAGACTGAAGCTTGGCAAGAACGAATGTATTCGGTCACTTGTCATATCGCTGGTTTTCTTTTTTTTTGTTTATTTCTTCAAGAGCCCTCTCTGCGGATATCGTTCAAGGCGCTCTCAAGTGTCTGACACCAACTGAACCCACTGAAACACTGCTCTCGAACGTTTGCCTTTCAGCGGCGTGACTCGATGTAGCCGCTTCGTTTATCGTGGCAGAATGTTACAGCAAAGGGCGTTTTATACGTATAGATAGACAATAAAAGACCGTCTTTAAATGCCCTGGTCCTCCTCGGGGGCACAGTGGTTACGGTGCTCAGGTGCTGACCCGAAAGTCGCGGGTTCGATCCCGGCCCCGGTAGTCGGATATCGATGGAGGCGAAATGCTAGAGGTTAGCGTACTGTGCGATGTCAGTGCACGTTAAAAATACACGGATGGTCGAAATTTTCGGAGTACTCCACTACGACTTGCCTCATAAGCATATCGATGTTTTGGCATGTAAAACCCCAGTTATCATTATTAAATGCCCTGTGCAGTTCGTCATCTTCAAAATTTATCAAAATCTCAACGTACACAACAGCTTCTCCAATGTCTGGATCGACGACGACTTGTCATCCCTTTCTGCGTAAACATATTATTCTACTTTCATATCTACAAGACTCCATTTTTTGTCCGAAAAGTGGCGATGCTATTGGCTTGATTGACAATACGTTCGCGAATATTGTGCGCGTTACTTATTGAAAGGAGACGGCGACAATGTTAGCGCCGTGCATGTATCCCATCCCCATTGACAGCATAGCATTCCATACGAAAGGAAGAGGTTCGGGTCAGCCATGACGTTGGTCTCAGTTACTTACATTGCGTCGTCGCGGCCTGAATTATGGCATAGGCCAGTGATTGACAGCTACGGCAGAGGAATACACAGGTTACATTGTGATTAATATAGGTATTTACGCATTGTTGTAAGTGTAAGTTTCCTTCGAAACCCGGAATGTTATTTGTCGCACACACTGTGGGTTTCCATACTTCGACATCTGAAGGCCACACGCGCTTGCAGGCCCTGCAGTGACATTCACATCGGCGCCATCGGACTTATCGAGAACGCGGGTAACATCGCTACAACCAACGACATTGTTAGAAAGATATTCCAACACGACAACAGTCGAAATAGTGCTATTTACGAAATCCTATGACGGCAGTGCTTTAGCCCTGGATGTATAAGCCAAAAAGCATTCCATGTCACGCCTGTGTTGCGATGACAGGAAAATGGCGACGAAGCTATGGAGTGCGGTCTAACCAGTAGACGCTACTGGGATGAAGAAGCGTTGACGCTTTCGGTGTAAAGCGTCGTGGTGTGTGCAGCTCTGTCGAAGCAGTCGTTATAAAGATACTATTTAAATACTGCACATCTGGCACACGTCATCGCAAAATGAACGAAATGTAGCATGCTAGAAGTCTGCAAATACAACGAGCGTTATCCTTGCGGCTTGCTGGAGTCCTCGATCTTACCCGATGATAAATGCCAGCAGAAAAAAGGCATGGAGTTATTATATGAGCGTAATATACATTGATCCAACACTATTATTCAAATATGCACAAAAGCCAAATTTCGAAGAGCCTTGTTGGGTACAGTGGGGTACACTTTGAATGGTATCGGCGGAAGCTGCTTTCAGCAGGATTTAAAGAACAAGGAACCACACATCGCTGCATTACATCAATGTGAATCGTAATAATAATAAAAAAAGTTGACAGTTTCTTTTTACGTGGTCCTGTTATCTTATAGATAACCACGTTCGGAGCTGACAGCACTTCGGTGAAACTGGAAAAGACGGAACGCTGTCATTTTGCTAGGCAAAAGACCACGTGAACGTTCGAGGAAGTTTAAAAATGCGCACCACGAACGTCCGAACTAAAAGCGCACAACCTTCAAAACACGGCGCCCAAGACGCGAGTACTCGACGGAAATTCCGCGCGAAGAAAAAAAAATTCAAAGAATGCAACGATATCGGAACAACTGCAGCCCGGGTTGATCAACGCCACCTGAACCTTCTCGTTCACTGACAAGCGAAAAACGGCGACGACGGGCCTCTAACCTAAACTAACCACGTCGAACCGAAAGTGACGATACCAACAGGTGCACTCATGGACAAAAACCAGAGGCCCTGCCTCCGTTGCGGTTCTCCGCGGACAGATAAGGCGTAACTGACTTACCGGCTTGTGAGGAGGTGGGTGCGGAGAAGGAGTAAAAAAAATGCGTAGTACACGATGCGGCCTCCAGGCAGCTGGCGGGAAAAATCGCTTCGTCCGAGAACACAAACCAAAACACAAGCCGCTCCAGCGGCCTGGGTGCCAGGGTTGGGCCTTGAAGAGCGCTCGCGCGCCGTGAGGCGGCAAGCTGGAAAGGAGGGCGCTTGGGAGAGAGACAGAGAAAGGGCGAGGGAGGTTTGATAGAAAAAGGGGTGAAGAAGAGGGCGAGGAGAACGATGCGCGGAACCTTCTCTCCGGGCTTTTTATGTTCGCTAGGCAGGGAAGCAAGCGGGGCCAAAGGCTCCGTAGTACGTAAAGTACATAGCGAAGGGTGCGCTGGTGGGTGCGCCGGCGCACTCGTAGGCATCTACTCGGGCCGGTGTCGGCCATGTTGGGAGGAGGAGTCTTGCGCTGCGCGAGACTCGAACACAAAGGCGGGGGTGTTTGAAGAACCGGAAGGGAAATTAAAAGTGCACAAGCGAGCGAAGGAGATAGGAATGAAGATGACTCTGAAGAAAGGACCGGAATACGCTAGGAATGCTAAGCAAGGCTCGGGACTTCTTTTGGCGCCAGGCCTCAGTCTTGATGTTGTTCAGCCTGGAAGGCATCTTTACTTGAGAGTCGAGCGCAGTTCGGAATCGAGAACAGAGAGCAATCGTGCGAACTTTAGTGCACTGACACTCTTCCTTCTTTGTTGTTTGATTATTCGCCTCCCAGCTTGAGCGTTCTTACACCATTTTCAGGTTGTTTGCATGGACGGAGTTCACGCTGCGGCCCAAGGAAAGACACGTACGTTGACCTGAGTGAGCTTGAAATTAACGCAAACGTGGATTTCGACACCTGGCCCTGCGTAGAGCATGCGCTACGTTAGTACCTTTCTATGTGACCATACCTTTGGCGATTGGTTTATTATCGTGCTGTTACAGTTGCACGACACACTTGGTAACTGGATCACTCACACACGAGCAGAGTGCTCGGTCTACTACGCCGCTTTTTTTGCGAGCTCTAAATCGAACTCACGACCCCGGTCTGAGCAGCGCGTCTCAGTAGCCACTAAGGCACCGTGACGGGTTCCCAAGTTAAGGCTTTGACACCTTTGGAATAATGCAAGGCAGGTAACTGTTCCCAACAAAAGCTTTAACTAAGCTCGATCAAATGTTCTAAGCACCGATGACGTCACGGCAATGCACCGGGAACTGCATCAAAGTTCAAATACTCAACTTCATTGTCTGAGCGCTTTTCGAGAAGGCAATGTAGCTGTTCCGAAGTTACTGTTTTCATAACCCGCGCATCAAGCACTGAAGAATGGGACAGGCAGAGTAACTATACCGGGAGACGGAATGGCGGATAGATGCTGTGAAGGCCAACAAAGCAAATCAACACGTAAAGGGCCACTAAGCCACTTTGAGTTCAAAGACGAGAGAGTGCTTTCTTTTGTTTTCCGCCTTCACTACCCTTCCTAAAGGCTGCTATTGCCTCCTCGGCACTTATTTACTCATAAAACAGGTTGGCAATGTCAGCACTAATCGTTGAGCCTATCAGGATTTCGCGCTTTTCGGCTACACGGTGTTATCTCCACTTGCGCAGACGAAAACGCGCAAAACAAAGTGAAATCAGCTGATAGCGCATGATACTCATGCGAAAAAGGGCAGAACGGGCGTGAGGCTGCATGGCATAGCTGGGTAAGAGACAATTCACAAATGATAGCCCTCGTATATGAACTAATCGAGAGCTTGTTTCCTCGTGACGTCACGTGAACAGATTTCTGGCGTCACGAATTGGGCCGGAAAGACGGGATAACGCCAGGACAGAATAACGCACTCGTTGCCCCGCCACGGTGGTGTCGTGGTTATTGCGCTCGACTACTGACACGAAGGTCGCGGGATCGAATCCCGGCCGCGGCGGCTGCATTTTCGATGGAGGCGAAAATGCTTGAGGCCCGTGTACCTAGATTTAGGCGCACGTTACAGAGCCCCAGGTGGTCGAAATTTCCGGAGCCCTTCTCTACGGCGTCCCTCATAATCATATCGTGGTTTTGGGACGTTAAACACCAGAAAAAAAATAACGCACTTTTTCTTATCAGAGGTTGTTTAGCGGCCCTTTAAGAGGAAGCTCGTCATCTCACCAGCTCTCATCTGAATGCATGACAACAAAAAAACGTCTTTGGTGCGTATGACATGCATCGAAATTGATCAGGTCATTTAATCTAAAAGAAACACTTCAAATATGCGAAATGTGGGAACTAATATGGAGCAGCATTATCCGAAAACCGAAGAGTAAGAAACTTCCACAAGCTCGCTAACGCGCAAAAAAACAAACAAAAAAACACACACACAATTCTTTGTAACTTGCACTAAATAGTTCTAAGGTGGCTAAGATTAAATGTTATTGACGACATTGAAATATAAAAGCTCTGTAAACACTGGCAAGTCACGCAAGTTCTGAACTCGCATAACACGTTTCACGGTTTTAGTTTGAAACAAGCGGTTTACAGAACTAAGATATCTATTTCTAGTACTGATTTATGAAATATACGTATGCGTCAGTTTTATTTATGTGGGAAGTTTTCAGCAATTATTTTAAGCAGTTTGGCGTCCTAATGAAAAGTACAGTCCAAGAGTCTTTATAATTCTGCTTTCTGCTTTTAAATGGAACGAGTTGAATTCAAGTAGCTTGAGTGTTTGTATAGTATGCGCAGCATTTGTGCCTTTGTGATCTATTTGATTCGGAAAATCTGAGTCGGCCTCGAGGCACAACTTCCAGTCACAGCAACGGTGGCAAGCACGATTGGTGGTTATCTAAGATAACCTACCTCGTGATCATCCTCGTCCGCTACCATCGCCACCATGCTTTCCAGAAGTGGCACCCTCGCACCACTTGGTTATCACTTTTGAAAGCTTTCTATGCTTAGCTTGCATTAATAAGTAACGTTAGCTGGATTGAACTAGACCGCTTTTCGGCCCCCTGAGGGACTGGACCAATCGAGGACCTCGAGTACGTGGCCCCCTTCTTTCACCGAAGCCCTCACTCTGAGAACCAGCGATGTCATAATTCCTTCAAATCAAAATGCTGCACGTTGATGGTCTTGCAAGTGCGCCACACACCCCTCGCAATGTTTGATATAGGAGAGGCAGAGAGAAGCAAAGAAAGGCAGGGAGGTCAGCCAGAGGCACGTCCGGTTTGCTACCCTGCGCTGGGAGGAGGGGATAAAGGTGAGAAAAGAGAGGGAGAGAGGAGAAAAGAGAGGGATGGACAGAATCACAAGCAAACTTGAGGGAGCACATTTAGTCTGCAGGCGGTCGCACAGATCTGCTGTCTTTAGGTATTTCGGTGGCGTTTTCATTTACTTCTGCGCCCTCGACGCACATGTCCGTAGTCCTAGAATCCTGTTTACAGCAAATGGTACCAGTGCAGCTGGTCCGAAGAGCATCTGGAGATATAGGAGAAATTCCAACGTATGGTATGTATCTCAATGGGCAACCGCACTGTTCAAGACTGCGGCTTTCAATGCAAACGCTTCATCTACATACGGCGATGTGTCACAACATTTTCAGTAGGCCATACGTGTTCTCCATAATAAAAAAAGAAAAAAGAAAGCTCGCGAAGATCTCGCGCATTTAGTTTAGGTCAAGTTTCTCAGCATAAGCTTGTTATGCATGTAGCGAACCAGCCACCCCAAGCGACTGCCGGTGCCAAATGAGCTTCCGTGAGAGAGCCCAGACAAGCCGTCCCAGATACGCTATGTACTCCAAGACGTTCCGCACGCGTGTCCTTGGGAGCCTGCGCTAATTTAGAACACGATCGCGCGCCAGCGTGCTGACCGCAAGAATGATTAACGAGGCAAGAGCGAAGTATGTCTCTCCCAGAGGGGTTGGTTTGTACACCACATTCAGCGGTTTCGTAGCGGCGACCCCCTTCGAGGTCTCTCCCACGCGAAGCGATTCTGTAGCGATAGGGCCCGACCCCGGAATGCGAATGCACGTCTAGCACGTGTCTTGATATGCAAGACAGCTGCGCGCGTGCAAGGCATTTGCTAAGAAGGCGATAGCGGCATGACTGCTTGGGTGTCAGTGTAGAGTTCTTTTTTTTGCAAAATACGATGAATGAAGATTGGTCCTGTGGGGCTATTGCGTAAACACGAGTTCGGGATCTGGGCGTCACTGGATTGAAAAATTTAAAGTTCTAGAGTTTCACCTAGCGAGACTTATATATGGTTATTACGCCTGAAGAAGTTCGGGTACGCTGGCTCCGAGTTCTTACCACATAAGGTTCCATGACGAACACTGAAAGGTTCGTCATGGAACCTTAGGTGCAAAAATGCAAAACCACATGGGTGGTTTTGTATTTTGCCCCATCGTACTCCAGCCGCACTGGCCTGGAATCTAACCCGTACCATCGTGCTTAGCAGCACGAAGCCATAGCCGCTAAGAAGAAAGAAAGAAACAAAGAAGAAAAGAAAGAATGAAAGGAAGAGAACTATCTTGGCTACCAGTATTCCTAATGGCCTGCTTTCAAATATATAGGCAAATTTTTCTTTTACAACAAGACAGACGCTTAACTGCCTTTCATTTGTAAACGTAATGAAGCATTTCTCGCTTCCCCTGTTCACCTCCTAAACTTTCACTTGCCGTAAAAGACGAGCGGATGCATTTCAAGACCACGTGAGCTGACGCTAGCAAGCTTCTCATGGGGAGCTCCGCATTAAAATTTTTATTAGCAGTGTGCCTTGCTTGCATAGTTGTTACGTACTTTACGCACAAATAGCAAATAGCACACATTTTAGCGGGTGGAAGGGAAGGCACATGACTGGTGATTTTGTTTTGTGTCCTTATATGACTACAACTGTACGGTAATGCCTTTTATACAGGCCATTAAGTATGTTCTATGTCGATAGTTTTTTTGTGCGATTGGTTTACAACTCTCTGCTTTCTAAAATATTCAGTGCTATTAGTTTCTCCGTGTATGCATAATCCACTGCGTGTATGTGAATATGTGAATTCATGAGGCGAATACCTATTTTCGCACACGACAGAGGCTACAAGAACATACGTTTAGTTAACTCATCGATGGATGCGCCGGAATGTGGATAATTAGTGGGAGGATACTATACGGTTAATGATGACAGCCCACGGAATCTCATAAGAAGTTCGATAGGGTTTCAGCCATTGTACTTGTTTACGTTTGAAATACGGGCGCCGTCGACGAATCAAGTAGGCCAGGAAGTGCCCCCGACGTTGTGACGGCGACTTCCGTTTTCCGGCATCCCATGCCAACGTCGCTTCCTTCTTTCTCGACAAGGTGATGCCAAGTTTGATTTTAGCTTCATGCGCAACAGAAAAAAACATAGCGCGAACGCTCCCGTAACTGGTCCTTCGGCAATGTAGAAAACTGTATTGCGCGTCAAGGGACAGCAAGGAACAGTGGACACTTTCAAAGTTTAGATGCACACATCCCAATATACTTACGGCTTAGCCCGCTTCGATTAGCCGGTAACTAGGATGATAGGCGCAGAAATTGTGAATGACTTAGAAAGCAGAGGCAAACCTATCCACACCCGCACTAGAAACTTGATATATCTCAATCCACAGACCTATGACGCTTGCAAACACACACTTTTCAGAATACTGTACACCTACACAGGTTACACCCGCCTTTACACCCATCGCCGGCTTGTCCGTGGTGAGGGTACACCCAGACTGACATGGCCCACATTATAAGGGGTTATTCACGTAATCTGCAGTTATACAAAGAGGATAGCATTAAACCAGATCTCCTTGGAGAACACTGGCGAACTGTTTTGATCAGCTCGGAATCCACAGACGAACTCTGGGCTGTTCAGCGAGCCCGGACTATCGCCGAGAGCCTACCCCCCTCCGCTGTCAAACCCTTCGTGGTTAAGCCCAGGCCGACAACCTCGCTGAATCCGTGAATAAGTTTTACCATGCCATACAAATCATTACTGTGAGCGCTAATGGTGGACAACATTGCCATCATCTGTGTGCACAATACCCAACGTACCCATCATCATCGTTTGAATCGCTTGCATACTATTTGGGACGCTGTCGAATTCCACCATATTGTCGAGTTCCGTAATGACGACATTTTAAGCTTATCAAAAAGGCCTTAGCAGCCCTCCGGGCTAACCAGAACTGACAAGACGGCGGAATCCGAAAGTGTCCACAATGGCAGCCATAAATGTTAGGTCGCTCCCTGGATCATGCGAGTGCGCCGGCATAAACGCATCGTACCAGCCGACGGGATGTAGGTGACGAGTACGTGTTTTCTGCGCACATGTCGAGGAGTTACGACATGCGAGAGGCGCCACTCGCACAAAATTAACCATCGCTCTGGAGACGTGCACCACGCCTGACACCATGTCGTAGTGGATTCGTTACTCGTTTGACACATCAGCCCCGAGCTGATGTGCCAGTCGCCATGTCGCCATGTGACTCCCACTTACGGCGTGCCATTAGAGTATATATGAACTAAAGTAGCAATAGTAGGTTCCGAAATCAGCGACAAGTGCTCTCAAAGTGAGCATCTACTTATGTGCCATGAGCAGAAATAATTTTATGCGGTGCCGAATGCACAAGTAGTTTCGTTCGTATGTTCTCTTGTTCATTGTCTATTTGCTGTCCCTGACAGTGTGACCAGCAAGATGTAGCCTAAAGTTCTCTCTTATGAATAATCCGCCTTTTTCACGATGCCATGGCGCATGCGCCCTTCCCCTAGCGGAAAAGCTGGGAAACATATCTTCATCTCGGAGTTTTCGTTCTGGCAATACCGGTTGTCCCGGCCCCTACCAAAACCCTGCCAAAACTGTAGAGGGCAGCACAGGAAAGTGTAAAAGGCGGGTTTTATAGCGTGCGAGATTCTTGCGAATATGGGGGGTTGACTCGACTGCACCCTTCTACTCATGTAGAAGAGGGCAGTCGCTCCGCTTAGACCATGTTTTAGCTTGAGCCCTGTGTTGCATTGTTTGTGGATACAATGGATTGACGAGTTCGTGATAGATCAACCTGCTGTGCAGCATCGACTGGTGAGTGTTAATTCAACTTTTAGCTAGCGTAGTGGGTGATTGCGGAGTGTTGTAGCAGCCTCGTAGTTACCTTGATCTTATGCTTTGTTGATATGTTCGTGTCTTAAAATGAAAACGGGGTACACATTGTCGAGTGGCAGCAACGTAGGAAGCTAAGGCAGTTCATATAAATCCGCATTTAACATTAGCTCAAGGAACGTCAACGGAAGTTGCTTAAGAGGAGGATCAAAAAAAGATGAAAAAGATACAAGATACAGGCGAAGACATCAAACACACCACCTGCAGGTGTTATGGAATAACTCAATAAGCAGCTGCGTCCTACAGTTAAAGAAAAATATGGCTCAGGTATATAAATGCAATGTTGCCTTTTTGTATATTGAAGATAAAACGTCCCCTGCTGAATTGTTAGGGCAGGCATTCGTCATTAAAGTAGTACTTGTAAATCAAAGAATTATACCGGCTCATGGACTATTGTATGCAACTGCGAACTCAGCAGCACAGTTGCTTCTATCTTGCTGGACCTGTCTTATGAGTCGTTATACGCCAACCACTGCATTAGCTGTGCCCGGTCCGCGTGACTCTTAACACCGCAGAGAATCGATAGACAAACAGCTGTGTCCTTTAGAAATATGAACTCATTTATTGGGTGATTGGTCACGTGGTTCGTACAGACAAGGACAAGAACAAATATAACCAGTGAGACACAGCGCATGCTCAATTATTTTGTTGTTGCCGTCACTACATTCCACAAAAACAGCGGAACGGTCGTTACACTCCTTTTTGAGGGAGTGATTGCATAACACCTCGTTCAACTCCAATTAGGGGGAGTTTTCGCGACTATTGAATGGAGTACGCTTAATCCTTACTTGTTCAGAATGTGTACGAAAACTCCCGTTTAGAAGAGTTTCACGAGGCGCCAGTCAATCGGTCCGCCAAAAGGGAGTTACGAGCAATATTTTCTTCAGTGCACGACGTGGTGACACTAGTTTTGCAACGTCACTAATGTTAATTTCACAAGAATGGCCACCGCGGGGAGCATGGTGAGAAGGTCTGGTTGCTCTTGATTGCCCAGGTTTGGATTTCATTTCAGCTTGATGGCTCGACAGGCAGTTTACGCGTGTTTTCATGCACGAGATTCAAAAAAGTCTCCGAGCGTAGAGCGAACAAATATTTTACACTATTTATTGTACACAAGGTGTTATAATAACGCACAGTATCCTTGACACTTATGCGAAACATCTTGGAGCACTAACGACGTCGTCATAACGATAAAAACGATGACAGTTGACATTGGTTGCATTACGACCACATCGTCACTGCTAGTAATGACATCGGTATGATATGTTATGCTGGAATTTCATTGTGATATGGAACCTTTGAGATAACTGTGGTAAAAGGCAATACGTGGCTGCAATATGCCTTGAGTTCTCGTATAATATCTTTTTAATCTGGTCAACTTTCCGATAAAATCCTTTCTTACAGGGGCGGCGCCAGCATGTTATCCTGTTGTCTTGGGCGACATCCATAAGTGAGTTCCTTTGGGGGAGGGGAGGTAGGGAGGGGGACGTGTGCATTGTGTTTTGGCCATGTCTACTCTTGAGGTGGTAATGAGGGCAGGTGGTATTTTGGGGGGAGTTTGGGGGTCGGGGTAGGGGAAGGGCGGCTGGCTCCCCATCCCTCCTCCTGGCGCCGCCCCTGCTTTCAGAAAGAAACTGATACGCTGACAGAGGCAGTGAATTGTACCAAAACACCTTTGCCTTACCTGGAATAGCGAACAAAGGTCTATTACGCATATGTGTCTCATGTGGAGAACGTGTGAACTCTGATGAAATATCCACTATTCATCGCACTTAATAACAAACATGAAGAGAAGAGCCTTTTTGTGTTCGGTGAGCTGTACATGCTGTGCCGTCTACTTAGCACATCGGGTTCAAATAACAGGTGCCGGGTACATGCAGAAACACTCGGTGATACGCCAAGCAAGTTAGACATTGTAATATCAGTATAATATAGGCATGTATAGAGTACGCTATGTGTGTATGTATACATATATATATTTATATACCAACTTCGAAAGACTGATTTCAAGGCAGCGCGCTTTCGCTTCTAGAAAGGGCTCTAGCCAAAGCGCAAGACAGCTTTTTTGCCGCTTTTTTTCATATTTAGGCGGCGGTACACCAAAAACTCTTTACACATCCACGGCACGCACGTTGACTTTGAAAGACAAGAGGTTTGTTTAGTTTGAGTGTTTGTATGTGTGTTTTTCTTGGAGCGTTCCGCAGCTCGCGGACACGTGCTGCAACAGCCTCCGTCGCTTCTCTTCTGTCCTGAAAACCAACCTTCTTTGTTTAAGCTAGCGCCAGCAAGCCGCCTCAGGGCCAAGACGAGGCAAAAACATTTACCTCTTGTCACTCAGAGCAGTAGGAAAATTTCGGCAGCAACAGAACTTCCCCACTGTGCCAATTATGCGAAAGATGTTCACATATTGGGATAATAGCCCGTCTCTTTCACTATTAGGTGGGCTGAGTTGTCATTTAGGATTAAACTTGACCTGTTTCTTTATTATAAGTACGCTTTTACAAGTTGGTCGGAGTCAAATTTCTGTAAATTCCAGGAAACGCCGATATGTTCAATAGAAATGAAGGAGTCTTCGAAGAAATGGTGCGTAAAATTTCCGCAGAATATAATAGAGCTTCCAAAATTTTCAATTTCCAGTGGGTGCCTTAAAGCGGAAAACCACTGTGTCTGCTTTGGGACTTCTGCACTAGGGAAAATTTGTTGTCTTGTGTACCACGCGCTTAGCTTCGCATTGTGTTGATCACGCAAACAGTTCACCAGCTCTTTTGGGATAACTAAGCGCACACAGAGGAAAACACGGCATTACAACAGAACTTATTCATTACACCTTACGTTCCGTCTATCACTCTAACCCTTAGTGTCACGAGAAAGCCGGGATATACAGGCTGCCACCATGGTCCCAACAATCAAGAAGGACGCAATACTACATGATACAGTTCACGTGACGACGTAGCAAGTGCAGAGTTCATCTTGAGACGGCATCGTCTGAAAGTGCCCAAAGGAATGATGAAATTCACTTCGTCAGACGCTAAAGTCAGTTCTCTCCAACAGCAAGAAGCCCCTTAAATATGCCATAGTGTCCACGCGACTTATTGTCTAAGCGTCTACGTGATGATTGCACTACGAAACAGTTGCGGTAATCTTACAAAATTTCGATATTCTAGCTGTAGAATACACTGTAAAGGACTGTCCTTGTTTCTGACTTTGTCCTTAAGGTTATAGTGGAATACACAATACTAATGTCCAATGACAGGGCAGGTACGCCGGCAGAGCTTGCTGCAAAGCACTGGTGGAAACGATTCATTCAGTCATTGCCTGACACCGGAACTGTTGACACGTTGTCACCGTCTTTTCCTCCTCTTTCCACCGTCCAATCGGGAGACAGACGTTGTTCCTCACTATGCAGTTTGCTTGGCCCAGGGGCGAAGCCCGGCTTATGCGCAGAAGGTTGTATTCCAGGACGCACCAGCGATGCTACGCGAGCAGTCAAAGCTCAAGGCCTTGGATTCAAGTGAGGAACGTCTAATACACTACATCTATTCTACACACTTACCAAGGACAAAAACGAAGAAGAGAATCTGTATACTGCTGGCTGTACAATAATACAGTACCCCCCCTCAAGTGTACAACCACCTGATTCTCCTTGCTTCTACCGCTGCGATATGTCAACAACGACGGATGGAATCTCGGGGTGTGTTTGTTGGTCATCCTGGGCTTTTCAGAGAAACCCGCCAGGAATATGCGTTACAGTACGCGTTCTTAAAACAGCACGGTCGCGTCGAAATACGTGCAGGTGTGTTTTGACGGGAACTGGCTACTTCCCGATGCTACGGTTCGCCCTCTACTGTGGTTCTATTGACAAACTAGCCCACAGCTCTCGTCGATGATCAAATAATTAAAAAAAACATCAATGAGCACTTCGATTCCTTCAAGTGCCCATTCTCTCCTCCTAATCAGAAACCATTTGTTAAGTAGAATCCTAGAATGGGCTGCAGACGGAGAACGCCAATGACACTACAGGAAATCAGCACAGCGAGATGAAATTAACGTTATTCTTTTATGAACTGACTATTTCTTCTCACCTTGACTGATAACTGCCGAAAATGTGCTGGAATATACACAAGCGAAGGTTTCGTGCGGGCAAGCAGTGTTTACTACGTTCTAAACAAGTCTTTATAGATTTTTATCCAAGGTGGTCTGGTTCATTTGCAGGTCATCATAACAGGAGCAAAACCACGCCGATTCAAGGTTCTCTACATTAGAGCTGCTGTAAAGTTATTTTAATTGATCCATGTCGTGAAACATGGATGCTACAAATTTAGGTGTACATTACCGTGTAGTTGTGAACAGAAGCGATGTCCACTGAGGAAGGAAACTAAAAGAAACAGAAGGAACAAAACAAACAGCATTTTATTGTTTAATTCAATGAATGGTTTTAATTTTTCCGTTGTGTACAGAATCATGTTGCTAAAACTATGCCACGAAATAAACACAAAAGAACACAAGAAAACCGAAGCGGATGATCATCTGCGATAAAACGCGGTACTTTGATAACCACACATTTAAGGCAGTTGTCGAGACAGAAAAAAAAAGATGGTTCATGTCCTGCAAGAAAGCAGTTGTTGATCATTACCTATGCATAACGTTAAGTGACATGTTAAAATGTAAAAACGAATTATAAAACTTTTGTAAATTCTGCGAAAATAGTTTTTATTTTTGTGTAAACCTGAGGGTTCATGCGTCACCTGTAGCTTTGTCTAGTGTTCCTCGCGAACTATAGTACAAAGTAGAAATATGTTAAGATAAAATTAAGCCACACCGTAAAGATGGCAGAAATATTATGACATATTTGTGTACATGCGGGTAACACTAACTAGATGACGCGGTGGTGTGGCGTATAATGTTTTCTACAAGTAATGATCATTAACGGCAGCTTGCTAAGGCGTTTCATTCATTAGATATTTCTGTGTTAGTGTTCATTAGAAAAGGTTGCGGAGCTCAATATCTTTCAATATCAATGTCTTTCTATTCTTCGGAAAATATGTTATGCAAAAGATCGCATTGATCTTGAAGTGTAAGCTGTTCGAATTACCATGCCATTGACCGCGCAAAAAAAGGAAATGTCAATGTCATAGACTCTAATAAAATTTCTTACTCATTAAATTGCATTAGTACACGCGAAGTCTACAGCACTTATAAAACGCAATTTTACACTACAGAACATGCAGTGGTTCGAAGCAATAAAACATGACTGCTAACACACTGACGAGAGCACCTCATCCATACAAGCGTTCAAGTACAATCTTGTAAGACGCACCGGTTACGGAAACACCACCATGTGCATCGACTGCACACTGGTATTGAAAAGAAAAACATGGGTCGAAGGGAATTAACACATGGGGCTAAAGGCAGCACATCCAATGAGTGATGATGAGTTTATACTATGTGAAGATGGAGTCATGAATTTCATGTCGAAGCAAGGCTACAACTTTGAAGCGATAACAGATTGGCGTAAAGGGTCGTCTGAGGGGAGAATCATAACCACCAAACACTTTCGTGACAGCGGACGTCTTTTTTCTGAAATAGCTTTTTTGTTAAAAAATGAGCAAAGCAAAAGACTCACTGAAGTTGCGCAATTACCCTTGAAGCTAGAACTTCGGGTGAACTGCGCGAGGACTGGACAAGAAAGGTGGCCAACGCGAGTGAAAATTATCAGGTTTCTGCTACCTCCTTTTTTCCCGTCCAAGTGTAGTTAACCCTAAGTTCAAATGTGTCAGCGATCCCAGCTGAACACCCTTCCTTCCGTAAATGTTCTCTTCGCGGCACGAAGTTCGCCCCTTTTTTTGAATAGTTTAATTAAAGTGGTTCGCAAAGATCACCTAGCAGCGTACACAAAGAAAGGGGATATTTCACGTCCATCCTGCTGGCAGTAACGAATGAACGAAGAGGGCATGTAATAACGAATACCTAACAATGTAACACAAACAGTCCAGAGAAATTCACGAAGCTATTGCACGAGGGACAAAATAAAAAACAAGCAGCAATGATGGAGCCACGTCAGAGGGTGCAAGATTGCAAGTTTTGCAGCTCTTGATGTGCCTCCTGAAAAGTTGCGTCATCAGTTGTTGCTTGCTCTAGACACGCATGAAGGCAAATGTCTAGGGTTCCGTGTAGAAATGAACAAACACTTATTCTTGTCAATGCACTAAAACGAAGTTTTTTTCGAAGGGCCACGCAGGTGACCTTACAAGACACTTGGAGCACACTGGCATCTTGTTCCGCAGCTAAACTGTGGAACTACAGTCAAGTTCCTCAAGCGCCCATCGCTTAACATGCGTTCATCTTCTCCAACCTATACCGGTATGAATTTTGATGCGAGAGCTGCATATCTTTTGTTAGGAAGCGTAGAGAAAAGAGAACACAGCAAAACGTAATCACAGTGATTTCCGACAAGTCGCATTGTTCTTCAAGAAGCCCCTAGAACATTTTGTAGTGATCCTTAATGACGAGTGCTTGCTTCGGCATGTGACCGCACTTGCCTTGCGCGCCCTTTAGTGTCATTCAGAAAGGATAGCATTGAAACGCACAAGTTTGGTATTTAAAGGTCCACAATCACTGCCAAGCAGAATAGTTACTTAGATGTAGCTTGACGGGTGATCTATGGTATGACGCATGCGTGCCTATTACTCAAAACTCGGAACGCTTGTACCCTACGTAACCACACCGATATCTTCCAGAGGGTGTCACGTAAGTCGGCCTTGAAAAACGAAACGAAAGGGAATGGAATATAGAGGTAATCACATAACATATAACAGAACCTCGAGATATGACCTTGTACGCCACGGCTCGTTCAAGCTGAAAATGTTGTTTTGAAGGTCATCTGATGAAAACAAACTCGTCCGTACGTGGAGGACGAGCCGCCGTATCTTGTGTTTGGAAGTTGGCCAGGAAGTTACTAGGCGGGGTCGCTCGGTCGCTGAGCTCGCCACAGCCTTCTTTCTCCACGTTACTGGAGTGAGCCACGACAGAAAAGTACCGGATGCAAAGAACAAAGGGGCGGAAGGTGCATCATTTGCGAGCTCGCAAGCCGTTGGCTTCCGGTACGCCGGGTAGGACCTCAGGGCTGCAGTAGTTCTCGAATACTTGAGGAATGTATTTGCACTTAAGTCGTATGCCCTAATTTTGTGCTTACAAGAGAACGGCAATGTGAAATACGAAAAGACAACTTCTCAAGAGACGTCGCCTTAGTTCAAGCGAAATAATTTCATGTCTTATGCATTAAACTTCAGCAGCCAGGTGCCCGGCAAGTCATTTAACTACTGGTGCAATACAACTCAGTTATGAAAGCGAATTTCGCTTGTGTGACAATGCAGCCTAGATGATATCGCAGATGTTATCAGTGAAAATTAACTTTGGGGATCGAAGCATGCTTGCGTGTTTTTTTTGTCGCTTGTAAGCTCCGCCGAGAATGACGTAGCGTAAATAATCCCACTAGCAGCACACGGCCCTGGAACCAAAGCCCGGGTACCTTAGAGAAAAAAATATCGCGAGGATAAAAATTTACCATGGGCATCTTAGAATAGGTCTCCAATCTAGTTTTCATGTTGCAGTGCACAAGAAACGATTAAAGGCCAATGACAGAGAGAATGTAGAGATGATTTGCGCAAATCTACAGTCAGGCTTAGTGCGTTTGTGGAAACGCTCAAACTGCGGCCATCACGCCTCTCTATCGCTGCCGGCGATTGGATTCGCGGCTGCGACCTCGCGACTCCCCCACACCGCGCCCCAAGGTGTTCTATAAGTAGCGCTGCGATCTCGATTTGTCAAGTGCGGCCGTTTCTAGCCCACAGACGGTTCGTGCTTCCTCGGGGTACGGCCCTGGTTCGCCTGCCACCGCTTGGGACGCTCGGATTCTCCGGGATCTTCTTTATTTTGAGGAACTCCGAAAGGAGGAGGCCCTAGGCTAGCACACCGGGTTTCAAGCTACGAGAGAAAACGAAATATATACAACGCACATCCACGCACCGTTTCACCGGGCTTGCAAGGTCTCGCGTGGACGTGCGCTTTCTTGAACTCAAGACGTGTACATCTGATCGCGCGAACGCTTTAAAAAGGACCCGTACAGCGACTAGCTGTACAGCACCTAATGTGCGCCTTCCAAATGGTGTTTTCCATGCTGCGAGAATGATACATCATTGCAAAGTGTCCTATGCTTGATCTCTGCTAATCGCGTTTGGTGTGCAACATTGATGCGGTGGCGTCATTCCATAAAGCTCGCTTGACACGCTACTCTCAAGAATGATGTAGCGGCTGGGTGGTTCAGTCAAAGCTCGTATGCGTATGGGACTGAAAAGTGTTGACGTATGGGACGAGGCATGCAATGTGAGTACGAAGTTAGGTTTAACATGCTCTTCCGATTGAGATGGCGATTAGATGGACACGACATGTTCATATCGACAGCAGTGTGTGCTGAAGCTGAAGCGCTGGTCAAAAGGATGGAGATAGTTCTTAACGAAATGATGGTGGAAGCTTGATGAAAAAACCGCCGACAAGTGCCGATACAAGTCGAATACAGTGATATCTATCTTCTGATGGTGGCGTTAACTGCTCAAGAGCCGCTGCTGTGATGGGCAGCGGCTGTCGTGCAGCAGCCGTAGACGGTAGGAAAATGTCCGTCGGAGGAAAGGCCTTGATAAGGTAAGCTGCTTGGTTCGGTTCTAGCGATGAAATCCATGATGATACGCTTACGATGAAGCTTAACGGCTTCCAACATATATGCGATAGAATCTTGGCGAATGGTACAGCACGAGGTGTTTGTCGGATCGGTAAGTGCGGAACGAATACGTACGTACAAAAGAAGGGGAAGAAAAAAGGGTGACACGAAGAGAGACAGCAATAATGAAAGGGCTGACGTCACGATGACGCATTGTCAGCGCAGATCTGCTCGCGTGCTCTCCGTAGAAGATGAAGCCCGAAGTGACAAGAGGCTTGTTACAGCTAGGCGTTCAGTGTTGAACCTTCTCGCATGCCGACTTTTTTTGTGAACTAGAAAACAAACTGAGAGAGTTTCTTGCTTACATCAATGCGCAACTTCACTTGTGACTGCCTAAAGCCACTTATATGGTGACTTTCATATCGTTTTGAAGCTGAAGAAAGATATGTCACCATCTCATGTGTTCACTTTCTCCTGGGGCTTAGTGGATGACACGAGTACCTTGTATTGAAGCCTCCACGCGACCACTGAATTCAGCTCTTGCTCCAGCAGTCATAACATCTCAACCGACACCCGACTGTGTATACAATGAACATAGTAAATGGCTAGCGTCTAGCTCGCAATTTCCTACATTCCAAAGCCCAGCGTAGTAAAAAAAAGAGAAAACTGAAACGACGTTGACCAAGAATCGATAAAATGTCTTAGAATGTATAAATGAAAATTTCGCAGCATCATCGTGCTTTAGTTTTAGTCTCAACACACGATTTGCCATGAGGTGAGCAGCACGCCTTTAACCACTACTTTTCCTGTCTTCAATTGAGTGTTACGGGTGAGGCTCTATTTGTTGTAAATTTTTCCAACACCTTCAAAACTTCTGCCAGTCACTTCGGGCTCCGTTCGACGGAGAATCACAACGAGTGGCGATCTTCATATTGTCCACGGGCTTTCACCTCAACGGCGCAGGCTCAACACTCGAAGAAGGCCGTGTGCAGCAAGAACTCAAGTTCTCAGAGCGCTTCTGCACGTCAGGCAGACTTTTCTTTCGGAGTCCTCCGACCAAGACTGCGTAAAGCACTCCCGAAAGTTGCACCCTCATAGAGGCGAGCTTTCTTTGCACAGCTTAGTCATAATTAACGTGCATGAGCTCAACCCTGTGTATGGATCTGCGTGAATCCCTTTTGACGGCCGCTAGCGTTTACACGCGGGCGCATTTATCTACAAGAAAGCGACGTTCGCTTGCACAGGGTCTTGACGGGGAGCACGTGCAGAAATGAGGCTATTTCAGCGTAGCGTTACCGTTTCATGGTCACCGATACCGCCCGCTGCCGTTTCCGCGTGAGCAGTGTGGTTCTGGTAAGCATTGGAACGGTAGCGCTGCGGCAAAATACTCCATTACGACGATTAGTGTTGCGGAAAGAAAGCTCGCGTGTAGAGGAGGCAGACATTTTTCTCAAAGCTGTAAGTTGCCACCGTGCGCACTCCTCGGGTGACGTCACGGCGGCTTCTATCGGGGCGCCCAGGAGGGAACAGGAAGGCGTGTAAGTTGGCCTGAACTCGAACATGGGCCGTTCCGCCATTTTCGCGGCCGCAGCCTCTTCTAGGCCGCTTCTTAGATCTGCGTTTCGCTGTTTCCTTCGCCGCTGACGAAGTTCTGTCCTCCGGGATTCGCCCCGTAGTCCGGCGGCGCCGAGGATCCCGGAGCCGCGATGCCGCTGGGTCGCCGCATGTAGGAGCCCTTGCGGCCGGCCTCGCCCATCTCGAGCTCGAGCCGGGCGTGTTCGGCGTCTATCTTGTCCAGCTCCCCCTTGGACAGGTGATACACGATCCCCGCGCCAAAGGCGTCGCCGAGGACATTGATGGACGTGCGAATACGGGTCCCTGCGAGCGAGAAAACAAAGAGTGTGAGGTGGTGAGCATGCTCTGCGTATGCATTTGCGCACGTAGGCATTTGGAATCCATGTCAGCATATTTCTTTCCTTGATTTAAAAGCAACATTCGCACGAGTTTGAACACGCCTATCAATCTGCCACATATGCAATTCCTGTAATTGAATCTTAATGAATAAAGCGTTCACACACGATTCATTCGATAGGATTGATGAAGAACTTTAGTGTGGTGCTTTGGCAGCGGAAAATTTCGTGGGGACCCAGGGATGTTTCGTCGGCACTGAGGGATATGCCCATTTGTGAAATCTGCATAATGGGAATACTGATCATGAAGCTTAGAAGGAAATTTGCACTAGCTGGTTGAACTGGCTCGTCATGAAGCAACGTAAGGGACGCCGACATGGCGTTTACTTTTTCCGATTCTCGCCTCTGGCATATGCATCATCATCATCATCATCTATTTAATATCAACTGCGGGACAAATTGCCCTCCTTGCCCTCCCAGTGTTTGCACGCGCTACCCTCCGAACATCATGATCAGCCTATCTGATATCTACTACCGGACAACTGCGCTCCCGTGCTTGCACGCTCTGCATCTTGACATCATCTTTCGCCTCATCTGACATCCACTGCAAGAGAAATTGCCCTCCCGGTGTTTGCACGCTGCACTCTTGGACAAGTACAAGCACGAAGTATGGCTGTTTCTTGCGCGAGGAAATAACGAAGGAAGGGCCAGGGGCTCCCTGGACCCCTTCCTTCGGTATTTCCTCGCGCAAGAAACGGCCATACTTCGTGGCTTGTACTTAGACATACTGAACCGACTAGCCGCAACGTGTACTTCTAGACTACACCTCTTGGACATCATCAATACAACCATCGACTGCGCTTCCGCCTCTTGGCAATAAAGCAGACCACAAGTTCGGCTGGAGCGCATAGAACACCAAATGTACTGATGCCATCTAAATCAGGTCCTCAGTCGGGTAAATAGACGGGCCTCGGTGAAACAACTTACGAAAAGAAAGAGACTGTTGATTGAATCACCTGGACGCCTTCTCCGAAAAGCAACTGGCCGAGTAGTCAATTGATGTTCACGTTACATTACGTTACGCGGGCCTCGATGTCACGTTACGCGGGCCTCGTTTTACGCGCGAAAAAAGTACGAAGTTGAATAGTATTGTTCTGCAAGCAACCAATTTCCGCGCTTCTTGTATCCTCTCCGACCACTCATTTGACTCCTTGTGTTTCGGAACAGTAATGCGCAAGTTACACGCTCACTTAAATTAAAGAAAACGCGAAATGCACATAAAGGAAGAATTACTGTCGCTTGCTCAACTGAAGTACC
>NC_051183.1:76360391-76378457 GCF_013339695.2 Rhipicephalus sanguineus | reverse complement strand
ATAAACGTTCAAATTATGATCTGTGTATAATCAGTAATAGTAACAACTCTATTAAAATACAGTTTGATGACATTTTTCCAAAAATGCAAAGCTAATGTCATACCGATTATTAACGATATATTAAGTGATTACCTGGAGCATATGCCAATTAAGACAGTGATAGCGACGGATGCTTCCCAAAATGAAGAAAAATGTGGAATTGGGATTTTCTCTCCTACTCTAGATTGGTCGTTTTCACTTCGCCTTCCAGATTTTGTGCCCATATTTGTAGCAGAATTTTTAGCCATCAGTCTAGCCTTACGTAAATTAGAAGCATCAATAAGCTCCGCAATAATTTTGACGGACTCACTATCAGTATGTTCCTCCCTCACTGCAAACGAGGACTCGTATGTTTTGGATGCGTTCAAATCATTAGTTCCACTGCACATAAAGTTCATCAAATTAGTGTGGGTTCCTGGGCATAAGGGCATATTTATGAATGAAATGGCAGACGCGCTAGCCAGGTCATCATTGAATGGCCCGGTAATTCAGGTATTGCCCGCATCCAAATTCATTACAGGTGCTAGATTTAGGAGGAAAATGATGTTAGAAGAATTTTCCGCACCGTCATTAACGACCAGATTAGAATTCCAGCATTTAAATCATCAGTGGAATAGTAAAGTATGTCAATCACGAGCAATAGAAGTCGCAATCACAAGACTACGTTGTCAAACTCCCTATCTAAATTTTTATCTACACAGAGCTGGTCTGGCAGCATCGCCTAATTGTCCTTTTTGCGGAATACATGAGACAACGAAGCACTTTCTCATTTCCTGCAAGAGGTACTCTACCTTGCGCAAAAATACCTTAGGTGTTGTTTTCCGTCTGCTTAGATTAGAATTAAATGAACAAAATGTACTGTCTTTCGGGGCTTTTTCTCTGGGCCACAGTGACGGGAAGATTGCTGATGCATTGCAGGAGTTTCTTAAAGGTTCAAAAAGATTTAGATTGTAAAATTTACTTTTCCAAAATATTATTTCTATTTTTCCCCAAAATTATCGGTTTTATTGATTCAATTCTATTCTATATTATTATTAGTAGTATAATTTTAACTCTAATTCATTTATACTTCTTTCGTATTAATTAAACAAAGTTTGAACTTCAATTTCAATTTTTCCTTTAAAAACTAACCGGTTCTTGGCCAATCCCCCAGTGTGGGTATGAGCCACAGCTTCCAGGCTCTACTCTACTCTACTCTACTCTACTATCTTGGCTACCAGTATCCCTAATGACCTGCTTTTAAATGTATTAGCAAATTTTTCTTTTACAACAAGACTGAAACTTAAACGCCTTTCATTTGTAAACGTAATGAAGTATTTCTCGTTTCCCCTGTTCACCTCCTAAACTTTCACTTGCCGTAAAAGACGAGCAGATGCATTTCAAGACCATGTGAGCGGACGCTAGCAATCTTCTCGTGGGGAGGTCCGCATTAAAATCTTTATTAGCAATGTGCCTTGCTTGCCTAGTTGTTACGTACTTTAAACACATATAGCAAATAGCACCAATTTTAACGGGTGCAAGGGAAGGCACATGGCTGGTGCTTTTGCTCTGTGTCCTGATTGCAACTCTACGGTAGTGCCTTTTATAGAGGTTATTATGTGCTATATGTCGATAGTTCTTTTGTGATTAGTTTACAACTCTCTGTTTTCTAAAAGCTTCAGTGCTATCAATTTCTCCGTGTATGCATAATCCACTGCGTGTACGTGAATATGTGAATTCATGAGTCGAATACCTCTTTTGGTACAAGGCAGAGGCGACAAGAACATACGTTTAGCTATCTCATCGATGAATGCACAGGACTGTGGATAATTGAAGGGAAGACACTATAACATTAAGGATGACAGCCCACGGAAGCCTCACATAAGAAGCTCCATAGGGTGTCAACCATTGTACTTGTTTACGTTTGAAAAGCGGGCGCCGTGGACGAATCAAGTAGGCCAGAAAGTGCCCCCGACGTTGCGACGGCGACTTCCGTTTTTTTTTTCCGGCATCCTATGCCAACGTCGCTTCCTTCTTTCTCGGCAAGGTGATGCCGAGTTTGATTTTAGCCTCATGCGCAACAGAAATAAACATAGCGCGAACGCGCCCGTAACTGTTCCTTCGGCAATGTAGAAAACTGTGTTGCGCGTCAAGGGACAGCAAAGAACAGCGGACACTTTCAAAGTTTAGATGCACACATCCCAATATACTTACGGTTTAGCCCGCTTCGATTAGCTGGCAACTAGGATGATAGGCGCAGAAATTGCGAATGACTTAGAAAGCAGAGGCGAACCTATCCGCACCCGCACCAGAAACTTGATAGATCTCAATCCACAGACCTATGACGCTTGCAAAGACACAATTTTCAGAATACTGTACACCTACGCAGGTTACACCCACCTTTACACCAGTTGCCGGCTTGTCCGCGGTGTGGATACACCCAGGTTGACATGGCCCACATTATAAATGGTTATACTCGTAATATACAGTTACACAAAGAGGATAGCATTAAACCAGATCTCTCTGAAGAACGCTGGCGAACTGACTTTATCACCGCGGAATCCACAGATCAACTCTGGCCTGTTCAGCGAGCCAGGGCTATAACCGAGAGGCTAGCCCCCTCGGCTGTCAACCCCTTTGTGGTTCAGCCCAGACCGACAACCTCGCTTAATCCGTGAATAAGTTTTACCATGCAATAAAACTCACTGCTGTGAGCGCTAATGGTGGACAACATTACCGTCAACTGTGTGTATGGTACTCAACGTACACATAATCATCGTTTGAATTGCTTGCGCACTATTTCGGACGCTGTCGAATTCCACCATATTGTCGAGTTCTATAAGGACGACATTTTAAGCTTATCAGAAAGGCCTTAGCAGCCCTCTGGGATTAACCAGAACTGATAAGATGGCGGAATCCGGAAGTGTCCATAATGGCAGCCATAAATGTTAGGTCGCTCCATGGAGCATTCAAGTGCGCTGGCATAGACGCATCGTACCAGCCGACGGGATGTAGGTGATGAGTACGTGTTTTCTGCTTACATGTCGAGGAGTTACGACATGCGAAAGGCGCCACTCGCACAAAATTAGCCATCGTCCTAGAGACGTGGACCACGCCTGAGATCATGTCGTAGTGGATTCTATACTCGTTTGGCACATCAGCCCCGAGCAGCGAGTTATGCGGCTTCACCCGTATTTCCAGTCGCCATGCGACTGCCACTTATGGCTTGCCATAGGATATGAGCTAAAGTAGCAATAGTAGGTTCCGAAATCAGCGACAAGTGCTCTAAAAGTAAGGATCTATTTATGTTCCAAGAGCAGAAATAATTTCATGCGGTGCCGAATGCATAAATAATTTAGTCCGTATGTTCTCTTGTTCATCGACTGGTTGCTGTCCCTGACAGCGTGACCAGCAAGATGTAGCCTAAAGTTCTCTCTTATGTACAATACGCGTTTTTCACGATGCCATGGCGCATGCGCCCTTCCCCTAGCGGAAAAGTTGGGAAACATATCTCGGAGTCTTTCGTTCTGGCAATACCGGTTGTCCCGGCCCCTACCAAAACCCTGCCAAAACGGTACAGGAAAATGTAAAAGGCGGATTCTATAGCGTGCGACATTGTTCCGAGTATAAGGCGTTGGCTCGACCGCCCTCTTATACTCATGTAGCCCGTTCGCTCCGCTTGGACCATGTTTTGGCTTGACCCCTGCGTTGCGTTGTTCGTGGGATACAATGAATTGACGAGTTCGGGGTAGATGAACCTTCAGTGCAGCATCGACTGGTTTGTGTTAATTCAATTCTTAGTTAGCGTGGTGGGTGATTGCGGAGTGTTGTAGCAGCCTCGTAATTACCTTGATCTTATGCTTTGTTGATACGTTCATATCTTAAAGAGAAAACAAGCTACACAATGTCGAGTGGAAGCAACGTGGGAAGCTAAGGCAGTTTAAATAAATCCGAATTTAACATAAGCTCACGGAACGTCAACGGATTGAGCGAAAACATGGTAACCGCCGTCTGTAGGAAGTTACTTAAGAGGAGGATAAAAAAAAGATACAACCTACAGGCGAATACATCAAACACACCACCTGCAGGTGTTATGGAATAACTCAATAAGCAGCTGCGTCCTACAGTTAAAGAAAAATGTGGCTCAGGTATATAAATGCAATGTTGCCTTTTTTGTATATCGAAGATAGGACGTCCCCTGTTTAACTGTAAAGGCGGGCATTCGTCGTTAAAGTAGTACTTGTAAATCAAACAATTATACCGGCTCATGGACTTGTATGGAACTGTGAACTCAGCAGCACAGTTGCTTCTATCTTGCTGGACCTGTCTTATGAGTCATTATACGTCAACCGCTGCATTAGTTGTGCCCGGTCCGCGTGACTCTTAACACCGCAGAGAATCGATAGACAAACAGCTGTGTCCTTTAGAAATATGAACTCCTTTATTGGGTGATTGGTCACGTGGTTCGTACAGACAAGGACAAGAACAAATATAACCAGTGAGACACAGCGCATGCTCAATTATTTTGTTGTTGCCGTCACTACATTCCACAAAAACAACGGAAAGGTCGTTACACTCCTTTTTGAGGGAGTGATTGCATAACACCTCGTTCAACTCCAATTAGGGGGAGTTTTCGCGACTATTGAATGGAGTACGCTTAATCCTTACTTGTTCCGAATGTGTACGAAAACTCCCGTTTAGAAGAGTTTCACGAGGCGCCAGTCAATCGGTCCGCCAAAAGGGAGTTACGAGCAATATTTTCTTCAGTGCACGACGTGGTGACACTAGTTTTGCAACGTCACTAATGTTAATTTCACAAGAATGGCCACCGCGGGGAGCATGGGGAGAAGGTCTGGTTGCTCTTGATTGCCCAGGTTTGGATTTCATTCCAGCTTGATGGCTCGACAGGCAGTTTACACGTGTTTTCATGCACGAGATTCAAAAAAGTCTCCGAGCGTAGAACGAACAAATATTTTACACTATTTATTGTACACAAGGTGTTATAATAACGCACAGTATCCTTGACACTTATGCGAAACATCTTGGAGCACTAACGACGTCGTCATAACGATAAAAACGATGACAGTTGACATTGGTTGCATTACGGCCGCATCCTCACTGCTGGTAATGACATCGGTATGATATGTTATGCTGGAATTTCATTGTGATATGGAACCTTTGAGATAACTGGGGTAAAAGGCAATACGCGGCTGAAATATGCCTTGAGTTCTCGTATAATATCTTTTTAATCTGGTCAACTTTCCGATAAAATCCTTTCTCACAGGGGCGGCGCCAGCATGTTATCCTGTTGTCCTGGGCGACATCCATAAGTGAGTTCCTTTGTAGGGGGGGGGGGGGTAGGGAGGGGGACGTGTGCATTGTGTTTTGACCATGTCTACTCTTGACGTGGTAATGAGGGCAGGTGGTATTTTTGGGGGAGTGGGGGGGGGGGGTCGGGGTAGGGGTAGGGGAAGGGCGGATGGCTCCCCATCCCTCCTCCTGGAGCCGCCCCTGCTTTCAGAAAGAAACTGATACGCTGAGAGAGGCAGTGAATTGTACCAAAACACCTTTGCATTACCTGGAGTAGCGAACAAAGGTCTATTACGCATATGTGTCTCATGTGTAGAACGTGTGTAACTCTGATGAAATATCCACTATTCATCGCACTTAATAACAAACATGAAGAGAAAAGCCTTTTTATGTTCGGTGAGCTGTACATGCTGTGCCGTCTACTTAGCACATCGGGTTCAAATAACAGGTGCCGGGTACATGCAGAAACACTCGGTGATACGCCAAGCAAGTTAGACATTGTAATATCAGTATAATATAGGCATGTATAGAGTACGCTATGTGTGTATGTATACATATATATATTTATATACCAACTTCGAAAGACTGATTTCAAGGCAGCGCGCTTTCGCTTCTAGAAAGGGCTCTAGCCAAAGCGCAAGACAGTTTTTTTTGCCGCTTTTTTCATATTTAGGCGGCGGTACACCAAAAACTCTTTACACATCCACGGCACGCACGTTGACTTTGAAAGACAAGAGGTTTGTTTAGTTTGAGTGTTTGTATGTGTGTTTTTCTTGGAGCGTTCCGCAGCTCGCGGACACGTGCTGCAACAGCCTCCGCCGCTTCTCTTCTGTCCTGAAAACCAACCTTCTTTGTTTAAGCTAGCGCCAGCAAGCCGCCTCAGGGCCAAGACGAGGCAAAAACATTTACCTATTGTCACTCAGAGCAGTAGGAAAATTTCGGCAGCAACAGAACTTCGCCACTGTGCCAAATATGCGAAAGATGTTCACATATTGGGATAATAGCCCGTCTCTTTCACTATTAGTTGGGCTGGGTTGTCATTTAGGATTAAACTTGACCTGTTTATTTATTATGAGTACGCTTTTACAAGTTGGTCGGAGTCAAATTTCTGTAAATTCCAGGAAACGCCGATATGTTCAATAGAAATGAAGGAGTCTTCGAAGAAATGGAACGTAAAACTTCCGCGGAATATAATAGAGCTTCCAAAATTTTCAATTTCCAGTGGGTGCCTTAAAGCGGAAAACCATAGTGTCTCCTTTGGGGCTTCTGCACTAGGGAAAATTTGTTGTCTTGTGTACCACGCGCTTAGCTTCGCATTGTGTCGATCACGCAAACAGTTCACCAGCTGTTTTGGGATAACTAAACGCACACAGAGAAAAACACGGCATTATAACAGAACTTATTCGTTACACCTTACGTTCCGTCTATCACTCTAACCCTTAGTGTCACGAGAAAGCCGGGATATACAGGCTGCCACCATGGTCCCAAGAATCAAGAAGGACGCAATACTACATGATACAGTCCACGTGACGACGTAGCAAGTGCAGAGTTCATCTTGAGACTGCATCGTCTGAAAGTGCCCAGAGGAATGATGAAATTCACTTCGTCAGACGCTAAAGTCAGTTCTCTCCAACAGCAAGAAGCCCCTTAAATAGGCCATAGTGTCCACGCGACTTATTGTCTAAGACTCTACGTGGTGATTGCACTACGAAACAGTTGCGGCATTCTTACAAAATTTCGATATTCTAGCTGTAGAATACACTGTAAATGACTGTCCTTGTTTCTGACTTTGTCCTTAAGGTTATAGTGGAATACACAATACTAATGTCCAATGTCCAATGACAGGGCAGGTACGCCGGCAGAGCTTGCTGCAAAGCACTGGCGGAAACGATTCATTCAGTCATTGCCTGACACCGGAACTGCTGACACGTTGTCACCGTCTTTTCCTCCTCTTTCCACCGTTCAATCGGGAGACAGACGTTGTTCCTCACTATGCAGTTTGCTTGGCCCTGGGGCGAAGCCCGGCTTATGCGCAGAAGGTTGTATTCCAGGACGCACCAGCGATGCTACGCGAGCAGTCAAAGCTCAAGGCCTTGGATTCAAGTGAGGAACGTCTAATACACTACATCTATTCTACACACTTACCAAAGACAAAAACGAAGAAGAGAATCTGTATACTGCTGGCTGTATAATAATACAGTACCTCAAGTGTACAACCACCTGATTCTCCTTGCTTCTAGCGCTGCGATATGTCAACAACGACGGATGGAATCTCGAGGTGTGTTTGTTGGTCATTCTGGGCTTTTCAGAGAAACCCGCCAGGAATACGCGTTACAGTACGCGTTCTTAAAACGGCACGGTCGCGTCGAAATACGTGCAGGTGTGTTTTGACGGGAACTGGCTACTTCCCGATGCTACGGTTCACCGTCTACTGTGGTTCTATTGACAAACTAGCCCACAGCTCTCGTCGATGATCAAATAATTAAAAAAACATCAATGAGCACTTCGACTCCTTCAAGTGCCCATCCTCTCCTCCTAATCAGAAACCATTTGTTAAGTAGAATCCTAGAATGGGCTGCAGACGGAGAACGCCAATGACGCCACAGGAAATCAGCACAGCGAGATGAAATTAACGTTATTCTTTTATGAACTGACTATTTCTTCTCACCTTGGCTGATAACTGCCGAAAATGTGCCGGAATATACACAAGCGAAGGTTTCGTGCAGGCAAGCAGTGTTTACTACGTTCTAAACAAGTCTTTAGAGATTTTTATCAAGGTGGTCTGGTTCATTTGCAGGTCATCATAAGAGGAGCAAAACCACGCCGATTCAAGGTTCTCTACATTAGAGCTGCTGTAAAGTTATTTTAATTGATCCATGTCGTGAAACATGGATGCTACAAATTTCGGTGTACATTGCCGTGTACTTGTGAACAGAAGCGATGTCCACTAGGAAGGAAACTAAAAGAAACAGAAGGAACAAAACAAACAGCATTTTATTGTTTAATTCAATGAATGGTTTTAATTTTTCCGTTGTGTACAGAATCATGTTGCTAAAACTATGCCACGAAATAAGCACAAAAGAACACAAGAAAACCGAAGGGGATGATTCTCTGCGATAAAACGCGGTACTTTGATAACCACACATTTAAGGCAGTTGTCGAGACAGAAAAAAAAAAGATCGTTCATGTCCTGCAAGAGAGCAGTTGTTGATAATTACCTATGGATAACGTTAAGTGACATGTTAAAATGTAAAAACGAATTATAAAACTTTTGTAAATTCTGTGAAAATAGTTTTTATTTTTGTGTGAACCTGAGGGTTCATGCGTCACCTGTAGCTTTGTCTAGTGTTCCTCGCGAACTATAGTACAAAGTAGAAATATGCTGAGATAAAATTAAGCCACACCGTAAAGATGGCAGAAATATTATGACATATTTGTGTACATGCGGGTAACACTAACTAGATGACGCGGTGGTGTGGCGTATAATGTTTTCTACAAGTAATGATCATTAACGGCAGCTTGCTAACGCGTTTCATTCATTAGATATTTCTGTGTTAGTGTTCATTAGAAAAGGTTGTGGAGCTCAATATCTTTCAATATCAATGTCTTTCTATTCTCCGGAAAATATGTTATGCAAAAGATCGCATTGATCTTGAAGTGTAAGCTGTTCGAATTACCATGCCATTGACCGCACAAAAAAAAAGGAAGTGTCAATGTCATAGACTCTAATAAAATTTCTTACTCGTTAAATTGCATTAGTACACGCGAAGTCTACAGCACTTATAAAACGCAATTTTACACTACAGAACATGCAGTGGTTCGAAGCAATAAAACATGACTGCTAACACACTGACGAGAGCACCTCATCCATACAAGCATTCAAGTACAATCTTGTAAGACGCACCGGTTACGGAAACACCGCCATGTGCATCGACTGCACACTGGTATTGAAAAGAAAAACATGGGTCGAAGGGAATTAATACATGGGGCTAAAGGCAGCACATCCAATGAGTGATGATGAGTTTATACTATGTGATGATGGAGTCATGAATTTCATGTCGAAGCAAGACTACAACTTTGAAGCGATAACAGATTGGCGTAAAGGGTCGTCTGAGTGGAGGATCATAACCACCAAACACTCTCGTGACAGCGGACGTTTTTTTTTTTCTGAAATAGCTTTTTTGTTAAAAAAATGAGCAAAGCAAAAGACTCACTGAAGTTGCGCAATTACCCTTGCAGCTAGAACTTCGGGTGAACTACGCGAGGACTGGACAAGAATGGTGACCAACGCGAGTGAAAATTATCAGGTATTTGCTACCTCCTTTTTTCCCGTCCAAGTGTAGTTAACCCTAAGTTCAAATGTGTCAACGATCCCAGCTGAACCCCCTTCTTTCCGTAAAAGTTCTCTTCGCGGCACGAAGTTCGCCCCTTTTTTTCTATAGTTTAATTAAAGTGGTTCGCAAAGATCACCTAGCAGCGTACTCAAAGAAAGGGGATATTTCACGTCCATCCTGCTGGCAGTAACGAATGAACGAAGAGGGCATGTAATAACGGATACCTAACAATGTAACACAAAAAGTCCAGAGAAATTCCCGAAGCTATTGCACGAGGGACAAAAAAAAACACAAAAAAACAAGCAGCAATGATAGAGCCACGTCAGAGGGTGCAAGATTACAGGTTTTGCAGCTCTTGATGTGCCTCCTGAAAAGTTGCGTCATCAGTTGTTGCTTGCACTAGACACGCATGAAGGAAAATGTCTAGGGTTCCGTGTAGAAATGAGCAAACACTGATTCTTGTCAGTGCACTAAAACGAAGTTTTTTCGAAGGGCCACGCAGTGACCTTACCTGACAGTTGGAGCACATTGGCTAAACTGTGGAACTACAGTCAAATTCCTGAAGCGCCCATGGCTTAACATGCGTTCATCTTCTCCAACCTATGCCGGTCTGAATTCTGATGCGAGAGCTTGAGACATCTTTTGTTAAGAAGCGTAGAGAAATGAGAAAACAGCAAAAGGTAATCACAGTGATTTCCGACAAGTCGCATTGTTCTTCAAGAAGCCTCTAGAAGATTTTGTAGTGATCCTTAATGACGAGTGCTTGCTTCGGCATGTGACCGCAATTGCCATGCGCGCCCTTTAGTGTCATTCAGAAAGGATAGCATTGAAACGCACAAGTTTGGTATTTAAAGGTCCACAATCACTGCCAAGCAGAATAGTTACTTAGATGTAGTTTGACGGGTGATTTATGGTATGACGCATGCGTGCCTATTACTCAAAACTCGGAACGCTAGTACCCTACGTAACCACACCGATATCTTCTAGAGGGTGTCACGTAAGTCGGCCTTGAAAAACGAAACGAAAGGGAATGGAATATAGAGGTAATCACATAACATATAACAGAACTTCGAGATATGACCTTGTACGCCACGGCTCGTTCAAGCTGAAAATGTTGTTTTGAAGGTTATCTGATGAAAACAAACTCGTCCGTACGTGAAGGACGAGCCGCCGTATCTTGTGTTTGGAAGTTGGCCAGGAAGTTACTAGGCGGGGTCGCTCGGTCGCTGAGCTCGCCACAGCCTTCTCCACGTTACTTGAGTGAGCTACGACAGAAAAGTACCGGATGTAAAGAACAAAGGGGCGGAAGGTGCATCATTTGCGACCTCGCAAGCCGTTAGCTTCCGGTACGCCGGGTAGGACCTCAGGGCTGCAGTAGTTCTCGAATACTTGAGGAATGTATTTGCACTTAAGTCGTATGCCCTACTTTTGTGCTTACAAGAGAACGGCTCTGTGGAATACGAACAGGCAACTTCTCATGAGACGTGGCCTTAGTTCAAGCGAAATAATTTTGTCTTATGCATTAAACTTCAGCAGCCAGGTGCCCGGCAAGTCATTTAACTACTGGTGCAATACCACTCAGTTATGAAAGCGAATTTCGCTTGTGTGACAATGCAGCCTAGATGATATCGCAGATGTTATCAGTGAAAAATAACTGTGGGCATCGAAGCATGCTTGCCTCTTTTTTTTGTCACTTCTAAGCTCCGCCGAGAATGACGTAGCGTAAATAATCTCACTAGCAGCACACGGCCCTGGAACCAAAGCCCGGGTACCTTAGAGAGAAAAATATCACGAGGATAAAAATTTACCATGGGCATCTTAGAATAGCTCTCCAATCTAGTTTTCATGTTGCATTGCACAAGAAACGATTAACGGCCAATGACAGAGAGAACGTAGAGATGGTTTGCGCAAATCTACAATCAGGCTTAGTGCGTTTGTGGAAACGCTCAAACTGCGGCCATCACGCCTCTCTATCGCTGCCGGCGATTGGATTCGCGGCTGCGACCTCGCGACTCCCCAACTCCGCACCCCAAGGTGTTCTATAAGTAGCGCTGCGATCTCGATTTGTCAAGTGCGGCCGTTTCTAGCCCACAGACGGTTCGTGCTTCCTCGGGGTACGGCCCTGGTTCGCCTGCTACCGCTTGGGACGCTCGGATTCTCCGGGATCTTCTTTATTTTGAGGAACTCCGAAAGGAGGAGGCCCTAGGCTAGCACACCGGGTTTCAAGCTATGGGAGAAAACGAAATATATACAACGCACGTCCACGCACCGTTTCGCCGGGCTTGCAAGGTCTCGCGTGGACGTGCGCTTTCTTGAACTCAAGACGTGTACATCTGATCGCGCGAACGCTCTAAAAAGGACCCGTACAGCGATTAGCTGTACAGCACCTAACGTGCGCCTTCCAAATGGTGTTTTCCATGCTGCGAGCATGGTACATCATTGCAAAGCGTCCTATGCTTGATCTCTGCTAATCGCGTTTGGTGTGGAACATTGATGCGGTGGCGTCATTCCATAAAGCTCGCTTGACACGCTACTCTCAAGAATGATGTAGCGGCTGGGTGGTTCAGTCAAAGCTCGTATGCGTATGGGACTGAAAACTGTTGACGTATGGGACGAGGCATGCAATGTGAGTACGAAGTTAGGTTTAACATGCTCCTCCGATTGAGATGGCGATTAGATGGACACGACATGTTCATATCGACAGCAGTGTGTGCTGAAGCTGAAGCGCTGGTCAAAAGGATGGAGATAGTTCTTAACGAAATGATGGTGGAAGCTTGATGAAAAAACCGCCGACAAGTGCCGATACAAGTCGAATACAGTGACATCTATCTTCTGATGGTGGCGTTAACTGCTCAAGAGCCGCTGCTGTGATGGGCAGCGGCTGTCATGCAGCAGCCGTAGACGGTAGGAAAATGTCCGTCGGAGGAAAGGCCTTGATAAGGTAAGCTGCTTGGTTCGGTTCTAGCGATGAAATCCATGATGATACGCTTACGATGAAGCTTAACGGCTTCCAACATATATGCGATAGAATCTTGGCGAATGGTACAGCACGAGATGTTTGTCGGATCGGTAAGTGCGGAACGAATACGTACGTACAAAAGAAGGGGAAGGAAAAAGGGTGACACGAAGAGAGACAGCAATAATGAAAGGGCTGACGTCACGATGACGCATTGTCAGCGCAGATCTGCTCGCGTGCTCTCCGTAGAAGATGAAGCCCGAAGTGACAAGAGACTTGTTACAGCTAGGCGTTCAGTGTTGAACCTTCTCGCATGCCGACTTTTTTTGTGAACTAGAAAACAAACTCAGAGAGTTTCTTGCTTACATCAATGCGCAACTTCACTTGTGACTGCCTAAAGCCACTTATATGGTGACTTTCACATCGTTTTGAAGCTGAAGAAAGATATGTCACCATCTCATGTGTTCACTTTCTCCTGGGGCTTAGTGGATGACACGAGTACCTTGTATTGAAGCCTCCACGCGACCACTGAATTCAGCTCTTGCTCCAGCAGTCATAACATCTCAACCGACACCCGACTGTGTATACAATGAACATAGTAAATGGCTACCGTCTAGCTCGCAATTTCCTACATTCCAAAGCCCAGCGTAGTAAAAAAAAAGAAAACTGAAACGACGTTGACCAAGAATCGATAAAATGTCTTAGAATGTATAAATGAAAATTTCGCAGCATCATCGTGCTTTAGTTTTAGTCTCAACACACGATTTGCCATGAGGTGAGCAACACGCCTTTAACCACTACTTTTCCTGTCTTCAATTGAGTGTTACGGGTGAGGCTCTATTTGTTGTAAATTTTTCCAACACCTCCAAAACTTCTGCCAGTCACTTCGGGCTCCGTTCGACGGAGAATCACAACGAGTGGCGATCTTCATATTGTCCACGGGCTTTCACCTCAACGGCGCATGCTCAACACTCGAAGAAGGCCGTGTGCAGCAAGAACTCAAGTTCTCAGAGCGCTTCTGCACGTCAGGCAGACCTCCGACCAAGACTGCGTAAAGCACTCCCGAAAGTTGCACCCTCATAGAGGCGAGCTTTCTTTGCACAGCTTAGTCATAATTAACGTGCATGAGCTCAACCCTGTGTATGGATCTGCGTGAATCCCTTTTGACGGCCGCTAGCGCTTACACGCGGGCGCATTTATCTACAAGAAAGCGACGTTCGCTTGCACAGGGTCTTGACGGGGAGCACGTGCAGAAATGAGGCTATTTCAGCGTAGCGTTACCGTTTCATTGTCACCGATACCGCCTGCTGCCGTTTCCGCGTGAGCAGTGTGGTTCCGGTAAGTATTGGAACGGTAGCGCTGCGGCAAAATACTCCATTACGACGATTAGTGTTGCGGAAAGAAAGCTCGCGTGTAGAGGAGGCAGACATTTTTCTCAAAGCTGTAAGTTGCCACCATGCGCACTCCTCGGGTGACGTCACGGCGGCTTCTATCGGGGCGCCCAGGAGGGAACAGGAAGGCGTGTAAGTTGGCCTGAACTCGAACATGGCCCGTTCCGCCATTTTCGCGGCCGCAGCCTCTTCTAGGCCGCTTCTTAGATCTGCGTTTCGCTGTTTCCTTCGCCGCTGACGAAGTTCTGTCCTCCGGGATTCGCCCCGTAGTCCGGCGGCGCCGAGGATCCCGGAGCCGCGATGCCGCTGGGTCGCCGCATGTAGGAGCCCTTGCGGCCGGCCTCGCCCATCTCGAGCTCGAGCCGGGCGTGTTCGGCGTCTATCTTGTCCAGCTCCCCCTTGGACAGGTGATACACGATCCCCGCGCCAAAGGCGTCGCCGAGGACATTGATGGACGTGCGAATACGGTCCCTGCGAGCGAGAAAACAAAGAGTGTGAGGTGGTGAGCATGCTCTGCGTATGCATTTGTGCACGTAAGCATTTGGAATCCATGTCAGCATATTTCTTTCTTTGATTTAATAGCAACATTCGCACGAGTTTGAACACGTCTATCAATCTGCCACATATGCAATTCCTGTAATTGAATCTTAATGAATAAAGCGTTCACACACGATTCATTCGATAGGATTGATGAAGAACTTTAGTGTGGTCCTTTGGCAGCGGAGAATTTCGTGGGGACCAAGGGATGTTTCGTCGGCACTGAGGGATATGCCCATTTGTGAAATCTGCATAATGGGTATACTGATCATGAAGCTTAGAAGGAAATTTGCACTAGCTGGCTGAACTGGCTCGTCATGAAGCAACGTAAGGGACGCCGACATGGCGTTTACTTTTTCCGATTCTCGCCTCTGACATATGCACCATCATCATCAATCTATTTAATATCAACTGCGGGACAAATTGCCCTCCTTGCCCTCCCAGTGTTTGCACGCGCTACCTCCAGAACATCATCATCAGCCTATCTGATATCTACTACCGGACAAACTGCGCTCCCAGTGCTTGCACGCTCTGCATCTTGACCATCATCTTCGGCCTATCTGACATCCACTGCAAGAGAAATTGCCCTCCCGGTGTTTGCACGCTGCACCTCTTGTACTTAGACATGAACCGACTAGCCCAGCAACATGTACTTCTAGACTACACCTCTTGTACATCATCAATACAACCATCGACTGCGCTTCTGCCTCTTGGCAATAAAACAGACCACAGGTTCGGCTGGAGCGCATAGAACACCAAATGTACTGATGCCATCTAAATCAGGTCCTCAATCGGGTGAATAGGCAGGCCTCGGTGAAACAACTTACGAAGAGAACGAGACTGCTGATTGAATCACCTGGACGCCTTCTCCGAAAAGCAACTGGCCGAGTAGTCAATTGATGTTCTTCACGTTACGCGGGCCTCCTTTTACGCGCGAAAAAAGTACGAAGTTGAATAGTATTGTTCTGCAAGCATCCAATTTCCGCGCATCTTGTATCCTCTCCGACCACTCATTTGACTCCTCGTGTTTCGGAACAGTAATGCGCAAGTTACACGCTTCACTTAAATTAAAAAAAGAACGCGAAATGACATAAAGGAAGGATTACTGTCGCTTGCTCAAATGAAGTACGAGCAGTATGTACTCCGTTGTGTTCAGTTTAATTGGCCAGGATTTTTCCAAGATCTTGGTGCACGAAAGTTGGGAAACCTGTCTAGCTTGTTTGTTTATTTGCTCACACCTCTCGCCCTCCACGACGGCCTTTTAGAGTTCGGCGATGGACGACAGTAATGAAGAGTGTATCGTGTAATGAATAATTATAATGAGCAACGTACTAACAAAATGACCCACCGGAAGGCAAGAAACACACTGACCGACATAGCAATATCTGAGTAAAGTGATAAAGCTATGAATCTCGGGCTTAATGCACGACACCAAGCTTTTGCTTTCTGAATACTCTTGGCTATCAGTCAGTCGCCTTCGCAAGTGGTGTAGCGTCACCACGTGTTGGAAGGGCGAGTTCTATTGTGCAAGATATATTTTTGTGGATGCGGACTCGGGTTTCTGCACAAGCACAGCGAGCATCTTTGTTTATAAGAATGAAAAAGAAAAGAAACAAGGAAGCGCGTGTAATAATGCGAGTGGAGTTTGCGAAACACGGGGCTCGAGTTCTCCAGCTGCTTCCGCGAATCAGTGATTGCCAGACACCGTCTACACAACGGCGACACTCTGGGCTTCCAGGAGCAGTGAAGGGGGGGAGGGGTAGTTGAGGCCTACACGCGCCAAAAGAGTTATCCGCGCAAACCCCCGGGGAAGAAAACTCTGCGAGAACCGGGCGTATTTCTAAAAACAAACTTTGGAACGCGACCAGGCCTCCCTTGTTCTCCTCGTGTCACCGCTCACGAGTGCCTCCAGACGCTCCCGGCGGTACAGCCACACCGGCGAGGAAAAACCGCGATGGCGAAAGGAAGGCTGCAAAGAGCCAACACAAGCAAAGAAAAGGGAGACAGATCACTCGGAGACAAAAGAACGCTCCCGATAGTGCTGAAGGCGCTTAGGAGACGACGCGTAAGGACCTTACGTACGAGGCCTGGCGCCTGACCCTGAGAAGCGACAGCGTAGGTACGCAATGTAAGCGGGTGACTGTTTCTGTAATCCAAGCTCCTTCCGCGGTTTCGCTAATCCGGCTATTTGGGCGGCGTTCTTTTAGTAGCGGAAGCCTCCCTGAAAAACAGTAGTGGACCAAAAATAAAAGGCGGGCGCGGATCTCCCTTGCTTCGAAACACCGTCCCTGGCTTCGTCAAGTTGCTTGACGTAGCCTTCCACGTCATCCTGGGGAAGTGTGTCGCTACGGTAAGTAAGGGTCGCGCTGCGCTGTGGGCGGCGCCGCTGTAAGTGAGCCGTGTGTGGTCGCGAAACGCTGAACGTTGCGCATCCCGTTCTGCTAACAAAGCGCGCTACTCGCGGCTTTGGCCTTCAAGCGTCCAAGGGCGTGATGGATTGGAGAGGCCGCGTAACAGTCTGGTTCAGTGCAAGTACGGAGGACACCCAAGGGAGAACCTGGACCAGAGGCTCGTAGTTTCGAGGCTAGGGTTGAAAGCAGATGAGCGGAAAGAAAAAGAGCTTTTCGTAACACTCCAGGTTTTGTAGGATTTACCCGCTTTGGTCGACACCCTACATGTACACCCTGTCACCGTGATAAACAGCTCGCGAATCACCGCCTTCACTGTACTGTTGATTAGCATGGTAGAATGGCACAATAACATGCTTAACTGAGTATCTTTACCGTTACTTCTTTTTTCTACAAGCTGAAAACAGTTACGCAAAACTAGCCTTGCTGCCGAAATATCTTGACATCTAAAGTGTGGTGTTGCTAAACTCGAGGACGTGGGTTCAATTCTACAGCGGTGGCCCCATATCACTGGGGGCCAAGTGCAAGTGCACCCGTGTTACTTTGGTGCAGGACCACATTAAAGAACTCCACCTTATCAAGATTATTCCGCAGCCGCCTCTACGGCGTGCGTCGTAAGCGTATCGTGGTTGTGGTTCCTAATCAGAGCGCATGCGCGATGCGAACAGCGGTACACAGTGTAGGGCTTACGAAAGCACCAGCGATTACGTGAAACATACCATGAGTTATGTGCGACCAGCCGATGGTTTTGAGCCGTGCATTAAATACCGATGGCCGAAAGCTGCACTCGTCGCCCTCTTTGCATGGCGGCGTGTTGTTTGCTCTGCCGAGTACAAGCGCACAACTAGAAAGTTTGCCTATTAAGTCACGCATTATGTATAGACTTCTGCTCTTTTTCAGTGCCACGACAACGTGATAGCCGGTGGAGGTGCCAGTACTCTACCATGGTGTAGGAAGTAGGAATATTGGATGTCATTGTGTCCACACCAGAGCTGTCAGGAACTGACATGGCGCTAACAAGATGTATTACATCACGCTGGAAGCCTGGCGTCAAACTTATTCATAGGCCAGAGGTGCTGAATGCCAATGGAGACAGTGCCAGCACAGCAGAC